>NW_022982701.1:0-48645 GCF_902652985.1 Pecten maximus
TATTGATATTATAAATATATTGATAAACTATATTGATAACATTAATTCGAATTAGTGATACCATTAATTCGAATTAGTGATACCATTAATTCGAATTAGTGATACCATTAATTCGAATTAGTGATACCATTAATTCGAATTAGTGATACCATTGATTCGAATTAGTGATATCATTGATTCGAAATAGTGATACCATTAATTCGAATTAGTGATACCATTAATTCGAATTAGTTATACCATTAATTCGAATTAGTTATACCATTAATTCGAATTAGTTATACCATTAATTCGAATTAGTGATACCATTAATTCGAATTAGTGATACCATTAATTCGAATTAGTGATACCATTAATTCGAATTAGTGATACCATTGATTCGAATTAGTGATATCATTGATTCGAAATAGTGATACCATTAATTCGAATTAGTGATACCATTAATTCGAATTAGTTATACCATTAATTCGAATTAGTTATACCATTAATTCGAATTAGTTATATCATTAATTCGAATTATTGATATCATTGATTCATTTATTGATATCAATAATTCCTGATATCACATTTTGTAGATAAATACTAAAACGGCACCCCATAGGTCAGTATTATGTTTACTTCAATATCAAGTGTATAAAATTCGTCACGTGGAAGTGTAATCCAATAAGTATCACTGGGTCGTGTCAATACTCAATCGAAATATGTATAAAACTTATAATCCGTGTGTGACACATTAGGCATCGTACCTGGAAATATACCTGATCTACGTGAATACAAAATGTCGAGTTGCTAGAATAGATCTCGCAGGGATTGATAATGATCATATGCCATCATATGTATCTCGATGGAGTGTCATTACCTTTACTTGTAGAACGCCAAGGTTAATTTCGATAATAGAATAGTACACAACTATGTTAAGATCCAGATTATAAGTTACAAAGCTGTGCAAGCCATACAAATATTAATGTTAATCTTATTTAGCGGTTTTCCTGCTTAAAGCCTTCTGCTATAATACGCGGTTTCACTTTATCTGCGCCAATATCCAGCATTGCATCACTTTGTTTCAGTTTAGCTACATGTATTTGCTAAGATTTGAGGACGTGTATGTCAATAGAGTACATTTAAGAAGTATATATTATACGAGTCGACAAGGCTGGGCTGTGTTAACAACGCACATCTATACATGATCGAGTTTACATGTAGTAAACAACTAAGAAACTGTAAGTTACGCGTACATTAACATATACACGTTGTATTTCAATGTATAGTGTACAAAATAAACAATACTTACTTTGATCGTTAGTCCGTAAATGTGTACGAGTCGTGAACACCCAGTCGTCTGATGGCACTGGGCAGCCAACTGTCTCTTGTATTCCAAGCCTCTTAGATACACTGATATTGCTGTTTGGTCCCTGACTGATAATGGCCGCATATCGGAACCTTTTCTAGAATTCGTGTAATCGATGTTGGTGTTTTTAACGACGCACAGAACATTTAAACACTCCAGAGGTCGGTCGTCTGGACGTTTGTTTGGCCGTAACCAGGTGTGCTGTGGCAGTCGTACCGTTAACGGCCTGTCGTTTTTTAATCATGGACTCCTCTCCATTGTTACATTTCTATTGTATAATTCCCCGTCCACTCGAACTTATATAGATATATGTACACATGCATTATGACCCGATGACCATGGACGCCGCCAGGAGGTATTGAATATTGTCCTTAATTACTTGTATTGCTATTATTAAAATCATTTATTTTCGGCGATCTTTGGTAATACGGTATGGTGAAAGTTGCATTCACATAGCCATAAACAATATTTCCTGCAACTCTTGTTGCGACCACAGGCGCTTGCATAGAAAATATGACTTTCAATTTTTTTTTGATATGACAGTGGTATGTGTAATCTGTTAAGCTGAAGTTCAGCTTAACAGATTACACATACCACTGTCATATCAAAAAAAAATTGAAAGTCATATTTTCTATGCAAGCGCCTGTGGTTGCGACTGGCTTTTTATTACCAATATCCTTCAAGCGTCGTCTTAGAGAACACTACCATTCCCCACGAACGATAGTTGATATGCGGTGTGGTTATTTCTACAAGGAATTGGGACGATACCCTTTAAGCATTATTAGAAAATTTAAAATATTTAAATATTGGATAAACTTGGGGCATAGAAACAACTGTATTTTAAAAACATGTTATAATGATATGTTGGAGAATGGCGATACGTGGTTAATGAATGTTAAACACGAATTATATAATATTGGCCTTGGATATATCTAGGAGTCAAATGTAGTCCACAACACCTCATTTAATATAATTAAACATAGATTATGTGATATTTTCCAACAGAAATGTCAAGAAACCATAGCGTCATCCCCTAAAGGTCATATTGTTCAATACTTAACAAATGTTTTCACCTTACAAAATTATATAATGAAAGTAAATACATGTAACAGTAAATTTAAAAAAGAACTCACCAGAATTAGAATGTCTTCCCATAAACATAATATAGAAAGTGGACGATTCAGAAATATTGTACGGAATGAAAGAAAATGTACCAAGTGTAACCTTGAGGAGATTGAAGACGAATACCATTTTGTAATTGTTCCCGTTTTATCTAGATATTCGAAAACAGTTAATTAAATCATACTACAGAAATAAGCCAAACGTTTACTAACTCCTATGTTCCGATAATGTGTCTGAATTAAACAGCTTGGGGAATATCTACTTTTAGCTAATAAACGACGGGAAACAAATTTAATTGTATAGATATATTCATATGTGCGCATTTGTATTTATAATTGGGACTTACCACTTGTATAGATATATGTGTTTGAGAAGATATAATTTTATGATTTATTGGTAACGGAGCATAAATCATATATCTACTTCACAGCCCCTGTGATCTACTTATTAATGTATTGGTATGTGTGTGTATATATGTGTGTGTGTGTGTGTGTGTGTGTGTGTGTGTGTGTGTGTGGATACATCTGTCGGCCTGTCATGTATGCACGTGTCATGTATGTTCGTATACCTGTATGTATGTATGCATGTGTGTGCCCATATATGTGCATTTATGCATAGCCTGCTGTCCAGAAGTTAGGGTGTAATTCTGCAATCTTTATTTTGTGTCTAATAACAATGACTGTCTAATGTATAATCTCCGATACCAAAGGATGTATCACTCTCCACACATGTTACTTGATGTATATTATATCATATGTATGCTGTAAAAAAATCTGATTGGCCGAAAGGCCAAAGGAATAAATGAATTGAATTGAATTGGTTATTTTTACGGTGTATTTTCTAATTATAAGACTATAACGTAGATCAAAGGTAATGTATCACAGTCCCTCGAGTATACTGATGTGGTGCGTGTATTTAGTTGACAGAGTGCCTTATATACTTTGGACAACTGAATATGTCTATTGTTTATGTCTATGTCTGCTGGTTTTAAATGCTGGGCTATTTATTTTGAGAAAATGCAATATCCTTACTTTTTTTTTGTAAATAATTTTGATGAATTATGTATATGCGTATGTCTTATGAGAAAGTAAATCGCCGAAGTTTGATAGCCTGAACCGAGGTTGTTTACAAATCCACGTCCTGATCTTTGTACGTTTTCTGTCTGGGTTATCCTTTCTGTGTACCACGGTCCCAAACCTACAATAGGCCTGTCCATGTCTGTACCACGGTCCCAAACCTACAATAGGCCTGTCCATGTCTGTAGCACGGTCCCAAACCTACAATAGGCCTGTCCATGTCTGTAGCACGGTCCCAAACCTACAATAGGCCTGTCCATGTCTGTACCACGGTCCCAAACCTACAATAGGCCTGCCATGTCTGTACCACGGTCCCAAACCTACAATAGGCCTGTCCATGTCTGTACCACGGTCCCAGACCTACAATAGGCCTGTCCATGTCTGTACCACGGTCCCAGACCTACAATAGGCCTATCCATGTCCTTTTCTGTCTGGTAATAATACATTAGTCTGCACGAAATGCCATTTAATTGTTTGAGTATGAGGATATGTCGATATGTGTCGCCTGTTTGGTTGTATTGTAGCCTGATGTACGTGTATCTACCCCGACAGATTCCTGTGTGGCCATGAAGTGTGCAGTGATGATCAATATTTATGCAACCTGGTCCGTTTTGCTCGCCTACGTAGCACATATAATAACTAGTTTATTTTTTCTGGGTTTACAGTTTTTCTGAAGTTTACGTTTTCCGTATTTTGCTGTTTGATATTGCGCAGGCGTTCGTGAATAATGTAGGACGTCATGAACACGAGGAAGAGGACTATATGTATGACGTACAATGTAACTGGGTCGCTGTAGCCTGCTTTTGTCTATAAGTTATATTTTTCAACTGGTTTTATTTTCAACATATCAATGCATCATAATAATGAAGAAAAAATCCAAGGGAACAACCAACCAATGGAAAAAATAAACTTTTGAAACATCCCCTGTGTATAGTTTTAAAGTTGAGCCTGGGATAAAATGTCTGGCAGCCACTGATTGGCCAGTATGTTATGAAGTAGTAAAATAAATATGTAGCCCGATAGGTAACTATTCAAAAGAAATGTTGATATAAATTTCGTAAGTCCGATTGATTTTTTCCCCAAAAGTTTAGGTAATATTAATTAATAGGTAAACATTTAAGATTTTTGAGAATTTTTACTGCGAAATTCACCTATTTTCAAAATGGCTACCATGGACAAAAATTGAGCTGAAGGACCCTTTTTTTTTTTTTTTTTTTTTAGTTCGTGTTATATGAGACCCTAAACTTTTGTTATAAACCATAATTGCCATATCAAATTCAAGAATTTAAATGATATACTCCAAAACGTTAACACTAGAGTCTATGGAAAAACAATTGGTTGGTTGGTTCCTATATAGGGGCCGCGGTGGCAGAGTGGTTAAGGTGTCCCGACACTTTATCACTAGCCCTCCACTTCTGGGTTGCGAGTTCGAAACCAACGTGGGGCAGTTGCCAGGTACTGACCGTAGGCCGGTGGTTCTCCGGGTACTCCGGCTAACCTCCAAAACCTGGCACGTCCTTAAATGACGCTGGCTGTTAATAGGACGTTAAACAAAAACAAACAAAACAAATTGGTTCCTATAAACTCTCATTAATTTTAGTCAAATTTCGGCCAATCGGGAAATTGATCCTCCACTTTACCCCCTTATAACTCGAAATGGTCACTGACCTGACCTTAATTTCTTGTTATATCATGGCCACTGCAAAATAATTGGAAAAGCCATTTTTTTACTTTACGCTTCGCACATCTCAAGCATGTATTTAAGTTTTTTACGCTGTGTACTACCTAGACTTAGATTATCGGCGTGTGTTAGTATCTCAATTCTTAAATCGGCAACCACGGTGCTTTCTTCTGACATTTGCCAATACTAGTCTATATAATAAACTGTTAATGAATACAAGGTACATCTTTGCCGACAACGCACTCCCCTGTAAAATCCCTCTCTCCATACGGATCCAGGATCCATTGTAAATTAAAACCATTAAATACAACACTACTTCCTGTATCTGTATATATTAATACATGTAAATAAAATAGTATACAAAATATGCCATGTCTTTCAAGTTGATACCGATCTCATTTAACCATTGAGCCATACAGTATTAAATGCCTTGTTGCTGTCTAAAATAAGCTACGTAAACATCTTTTACACTTTCTAAATACTAATGTATACATTCGTGCAGACTAGATAAAGTTAACTGCTGAACGCTGTCTATTTCGATGGTTATTAAAATTAAGAACTGGTTCTAATCTTCTAACTAAATTTTTTTTAGAAATGTCTGGTAACAGAGTAAAACTATTTGAGTCATTTTTAGACTTTCCGTAATTATTGTTACTATTTTCCACCTTTTTGTATGTATTGTCACTTAGTTACGACAGTAGATAGTTATGATAAGTGAACATGCAGCAACGAGTTCCAATATTTTGCATATTCATAAACAAGACCGCTTTATTTTAGGTTTTTTTTGCATACACTTTTGATTTCAGATACAGTACCGGTTTTCTTCCAATAACTTGTCATCTTTACTGGTGATTGCTTTGAAACCCTTACTTCACTCGAAATTTCATTATTGAATTTTTCATGAAACTATTAAATTCGTTCTTGAAGATGTTTTGGAGATGAGATGCCCATTTATTTATAATATTTGTCAGATAATATGGCTGTTTTTGTTGACTTTTTTTCTACATAGATTCCAAAATAGTGTTTGACCTGTTTCGCTTGATTGGTCAACTGTAACAACTGGTCAGACATTTAATTATCAAATGTCCGTCTAAGATTTCTCATGAATTCTTTCCTCATCAATTTGAACTCTTTAAAACTTTTCAGAGTTCTCACTTCCTGGTTTACATGCACTGGTAAATCTCATATTACCAAAAACAGATAACTGGAGTATACTTTAAGGTAGTATTTGTACCTCACAATCTGTAAATATTCTATATAGGCTTCAAATATTGCAGAAACAATTTCATGATATTTTTTGTTTGTGTTTTCCTGCTCATTATTCTCGGTTTTTGTAACTTTAACACGAGACATATTCTGATACAGTGTTGCTCTGTCAGCACCAGGGTCTGCTGTCATTTATATTTGAATGTTATATTGACGGTCATCAAACTGTTCTACAAAAAAAATGTGTGTGCACTACGGTGATTTGTTATATATTTGTCATATACTTTCCCAGCTTCTGAAGAGTATTGATATGCGATATATAATAGCCTGCTCAAATAAGGTGTATTGATGTTCAAGAGTGTTGAGATTTTACACACTATTTTCCATGTAAAATGAAACATTTTAGTGTCTTATAAGTCAATTATATTTTTCTAGATATTGATGCCATTTTATGCCTATAGAAAATATACCATTTTAATGAATAAAATCAGTATTCTAACACGATTCGTTTGCAACGCGTGTTTTGATTGGTTGCGGACCGACTTCTAATCTGCGATAGAACCATGACATATCGCGTTAAGCCACGCCCCGTTTCTAATCAAAACAATATGGCGTCAAGTTCGACTCGTAGCGAAATTCAACACTCTGCACCATTTATGATTGATGACCAGTGATATTGGAATCGAAAGTGAAGAAATCGAATAGAATGAATTAACTTAATAAATTTAACAAAAATCGTTAACATCATTCTTACCGTCATTTATTGACTGAAACGTTCATTTCGTCCGTGTGTAAGCATCAAAGGTCAAGTAAAATCCGAAATGAAATGGAACAAGTGCACACAACTTCACATAACGGTTGAGCCTGTAGAAACACATCAACCCTGACTTTGTTAAAATGCACATGTCGTTAAGCATACTGCGTAAATCCAAATATGTCTTTAAATCTTCGGAAACAGGACTTTCACAACAATCCAAATACCCCGCTTCGTTAACATACAGACCGAGCTCTCGCCAGTATGGGCGTGGCCAATTGACCGACTTTGATAGCTTCTCTCTGATTGGTCAATCCGCCACAGTATGACACGTCACTAACGGAGGTCACAGAGTACTTAACAGCGTACTTGTAGCACTGTAAAACAATGTTTCTAAATATATGCGATAGTAAACGTGTTAGAATGGGGATAGTACGTTGTTTTTCGTGGCTATACTGGCGATTAGAACATGAAATTTGGTTTAAACTCTCGACCTGTCGGTCTCGAGTTCAAACCAAATTTCATGTTCTAATCGCCAGTATAGCCACTCAAAACAACTTACTATCCCCTAATTCTAACACGATTCGTTTGCAACGCGTGTTTTGATTGGTTGCGGACCGACTTCTAATCTGCGATAGAACCATGACATATCGTGTTAAGCCACGCCCCGTTTCTAATCAAAACAATATGGCGTCAAGTTCGACTCGTAGCGAAATTCAACATTCTGCACCATTTTTATGATTGATGACCCGTGATATTGGAATCGAAAGTGAAGAAATCGAATAGAATGAATTAACTTAATAAATTTAATAAAAATCGTTAACTTCATTCTTACCGTCATTTATTGATTGAAACTTTCATTTCGTCCGTGTGTAAGCATCTAAGGTCAAGTAAAATCCGAAATGAAATGGAACAAGTGCACACAACTTCACATAACGGTGGAGCCTGTAGAAACACATCAACCCTGACTTTGTTAAAATGCACATGTCGTTAAGCATGCTGCGTAAATCCAAATATGTCTTTAAATCTTCGGAAACAGGACTTTCACAACAATCCAAATACCCCGCTTCGTTAACATACAGACCGAGCTCTCGCCAGTATGGGCGTGGCCAATTGACCGACTTTGATAGCTTCTTTCTGGTTGGTCAATCCGCCACAGTATGACACGTCACTAGCGGAGGTCACAGAGTACTTAACAGCGTACTTGTAGCGCTGTAAAACAATGTTTCTCAATATATGCGATAGTAAACGTGTTAGAATGGGGATAGTACGTTGTTTTTCGTGGCTATACTGGCGATTAGAACATGAAATTTGGTTTAAACTCTCGACCTATCGGTCTCGAGTTCAAACCAAATTTCATGTTCTAATCGCCAGTATAGCCACTCAAAACAACTTACTATCCACTAATTATAATTGAACTAGTATTATCAATAGCAATAACCAATTATATGTGTAGTTTGCATAAACAGGAATCACATGGATGCCTGGTCGTGTCACCACAATATAGGTTATGTCATGCAGATTCTATCATGTATAGGGAACTAATAAAGGTAGTTCAGTTTAGCGAAAATTTACTGGAACCATTACAGCGTCTGAATACAGTCGTTAAGATAAAGCCTGTATGAAACTTGGAACAAAGAAAAATAACTTTCAGTGGACATTAAGTGAAATCTTATAACGTCCATTCATTGGCGTCGCCATTAACATGAAACGTAAACCTTGCCGGTTACCATTGGCGTACGAATAAGCGGCCATTGCCGTCTGATTTGCTGGTAGGCTGTCAACCTTTCCGTTTGTCTATGGTAAGTTGAAATCTCTTTAAAGAAATGATACTGTGTTCTATTTATCTGTCGGCGAATGATCTCAGATGCTCAGTCTGTAATCTGTCTGATGCTGACCTGAACATTTTCTCCCGTTAGAAAAACTGGACGTCGAATGAATGACCTCGACCTCTCTTTCTAGTATTGTCTGTAACGTGACCCCCTTACCTCCAAAGCACTGTTCCTTGTACATTCATTGTTCAAGGAGTAAGCGTTCAACAACCTGGTGCTATATTGTTTAATAATCTAAGTCTCTATAAAACGCCGTAAATACGAGTAATACAATTGCAGTTTTAAAATAATTTCAACCTATTTTATCCATTTTAACACCGCAACTCAGACCCTAGGTCAGTCAGGGCCATTATATGCAAACCATCAAACTGCCATCTCTTATTGATAGTGCTAACCAATCTTTATAACTTCCAATAATAATTCAACAAATAATACTCAAACATGTTATTAACCTTAATAAACTGTGTTTACCACCTCCCAAAGGGTGATGTAATCGCAATTTTGGTAAAGCACATCAAGACCATTTTATTGAAGAGTATTGGTTCTTCCAATCTCGGTCTTGATAAGAAGATTTTTGAAATTTTAGACAATTTGTCCTCGCCCGTTCACTTTTGCTGATTTGACCAATCAAATTCATGATTAGAAAATACCAAAATAATTGACCAATCAGAAAGCCCGACATATATGTCAGCACCTGGACAGGGGGAACTACTGTTTTTGTTTACAAATTATCGCTGTAGGCCTAGTTAGCATACCGGGTAGGTTTTTCGTTAATAAAAATGTAATAAACAGAATATCTAACAGTGTCTTCAGTAATACCAAATATATTTCACTCGTGTGGCTAATATTTTGATATTTTTTTTAAAGCCTCAGCGCGCGAAGCGCGCTCGGCAAAGATCGGCCGGAGGCCGGTCTTTGCCGAGAGGCTTTTAATCTGTTTTCCCTCTAAAACGGAAGTAACTGTAAACCGGAAATCGCGGTTTCGAGATCTCGCGGGTTTTATGAATTAAAAAAAAATTAACTGATTTCAAGTGCTAAAATCGAGAGAATTCTCATACAATAGATATTTTATTATAAAAGTAAATGTGTAGTTGAAGTTCTATAGTATTTTAGTAGAAATATCTGTCGGACAATTGGAGTTGGTTCGAGATTAAGCCGGAAATCGACAAGTTGTCATGGTTGCCAAGTGGAAGCAAACGCTCGGCGATAGAGAGGAGAGAGTTTGTTTTGCAACAATTTGAAAGGTAAGTTCGTTTATAAGTGTTTATATCAGCTAATTTTGGTCTTCTTATGCAACTTACATCTTTAAATAATGATATAATGGACTTTTCAGGTAAGATAGAAGACTTTTTGTGCTGACTTAACGTTCATTGATAAAGTTTATTGAATGAAGTGATACTGAACCGATCATATTTATGTTTACATACACTGTTCGGCAGGCTCAGTTGCGGTAATTTGAATATAGAATATTAATTGAAATAATAACTGGAAGTCTAGCAAGAAAGTGCGGAGAAAAATATTCATCCAGACTCTTTGTTATTCTTTGTTAGATACAATTATTGCTTAAAATTTCTAAAACTGACAATTCTTTTTACATTGAAAATTGTCATGTGTGCATCACAGAATATTAATACTGGAGTCAACAGACGACAGTTTCGTTGTCCCAGAAGTTCTTGACTGTAGTTTTTGTTGCATTTTGGTGTATTGGAGAATGGATATATCTAAATTGGGTATATTCTAGAGCAAATAACTTCTCTTTCGGACGAGAAATCTTATTCCCGAAAGATTGCAAATTTTAGCCGCCAGACCCCTGGCGCTCGCATTACCACTAAATTACTGGATCCATTCTGTAAATAGTTATGATGGATTATACGTATACAGTATATATACCTTATACACTTTTTTGCCAGTGCGTGTACATGTAGCTATTTGGACTTGATTTCTGTATGCAGATAGTGATAGTACCTTATCAAATGGATTTGTGCATATGCTGTTAAGGGATATGTAATATTGATAAATATTGTTGCTAATGAATATTTGCCTTTATATTAGTCCATTCTTAAATATATAGTTTTGACGGATGGTTATAAATTTAGCTAGTGAGAGTTTTATGATTGTCAAAATGAATTTTCGATAGTTTAAATTAAATGGATTGATTCAATGGCTTAATGGTTGTGCTGATGAAATCAGTTTGTGAGGAAAGGAAGAATAATTTATATCTACTTGTGAGAATTGCTTTCCATGACCCACACCATGCATTATCCTTGATAATTAGTAAATGAAAGTAATACACAGTTTAGAACTTAAATGCTTCTAAAGAGAGATAATTTGATGATTGACTATTTTCACTATTGATTAGTCATTTTAAAAGGATAATGAATCCAAAGAGAAATTTTGTATCATTTGAAATTAACATTTTTATCTTTAAACTATAACACAGATTTTAATACTTGTATTTTGCAGATTCTACAGGATGGACATGCACTTAAATATCAATGTTTACATTTTGAGCTTTTTACAGTTTTCGGACTTGATGCATACCTAACAGATTGATGTGAATCAGAAACTGAAAGAAAATGTGTATTTATGAAAGTATACGGGGAATTCCCAAAAACAATAACTGTGGCTGTGGCAACGGTGGGTTTTACAGTCCATACAAAATGGTGGAACGCAGCAAGCGTGGAACTGCAAAAACGCAGACAGATTCTGCCAAAAAAAGACACAAAAGTGTGTGGAATCGTTAAAACCCAAGTATTTTCTTAGGAAAGGAACCGATTAATTGGAACTTAATGAGAGAAGAAAACGGAATAGACTCGAATTCCGATTTTTCTGGACGTTTATTTGATTGCTGGTTAGCTTTTGAACATTGTCAACTTTACCGATCTAAGATTTTATCAATGTGTTGTATGCATTTTGCTACATTATAAAATAAAGGATTTGAATGTTAACTAGACTCTATGTTTGTTTATTTTGTTCAGTTACCTGTGTATTACGTGAATATTCTTTTAATATGTTTAAATGAAAGCATTATTAGGCTATTTTATATACTGATGTCTCAAGACCTCCCTCGGTCAAGCGTCCAGGCCAGTAGTCAAGCATCTTGGATTGCCATTAATGCATGTGTGCAACTAGAATTTTAGGTTGTTCGGGAGTATGTGGCTTTAAAGACGTCCGAGTATACGTAGGACACTAAAATTTTGAATGGTAACTATCTCATGAGATTAGTCATTAGTGATACATAAAACAACTGCATGATTTATATGTCTCTGAAGATTTTTTTAATGAATCTATCCAGCAGCTTTGCTGCATTTTCTTGTTTTACTTTTTATGGGAGGCGTGCCTCACATTATAGCATCAGCTATAGGATTTCATTGCGGAACCAATCGTTTGGTACCTCAAGTGGCTATCTCCGTAATCACGGGAGACAACTCGTACATACCGACACAATACACAACCCATTTATCTCGATAGTAGATCTATATTTTGAATGTTGTAATTGTTTATTATAATTCTCATAAAATCCCCCAAAAGAAATATATTTCATTTTACACCGACTTTGAATACCACCAGAGCCTATTAATTATAACAAAAACATTATATCTACACATAATGTAGGCACACAAGTGTACTCGGTCAGTTAGTAGGCCAGCTAGTACCCAGGTGACAGACGGTCGAATATTTTACGCGTATCTGATTGTAAGTAAAAACCAACGACCTGCATGAATGAGAAAATAAATAGATAAAGATGGATTTTTATTGAAGAGATAATATTTCGACCGCCACATAATGTGTTTATATTTTTATAGGGACGTTTACGCCTGCCATGTTACAATCACCTACGAGATGTGACGTCAAAACCTCTCGCTTTCATTATATTTCCATTCACAGTTTTTTTTCAGTTTCTTTTGGTTCATATATGGTGTAGTTAAACTATATATGCATTTATGAAAAATATCAAGACTTCAAATAAAGTGCTATTACACGAAAAATTATATATTTGAGACGTCTGGTGGTAGCCTGTTATCAAGAATTCATCGCAGAGTTCCAAGTGCGAGAAGGGTTGGCAACCGGTATACTCGGTACAAGTATCAGACATTCGTTTCACAAAATACCGGTATTTGCAAGAATAAAAACATTAAAATCTGACGTAAAAAACTCGACGAAACAGTTATTTTGTTCAGTTGTTTCAATCACTTACTAAAATGATGTCGCAACTTTACCGCTATTTTCTATGTAAACATCTATCATAGCTTTACTTGTAGTTTCGTATCCATATGTCTCATTTTTAGCCCACCATCATCAGATGGTGGGCTATTCAAATCGCCCTGCGTCCGTGGTCCGTCCGTCCGTAAACAATTCTTGTTATCGCTATTTCTCAGAAAGTACAAAAGAGATTTTTCTCAAATTTCATATGTAGGTTCCCCTTGGTGCCTAGTTATGCATATTGCATTTTGAGACCTATCGGAAAACAACATGGCCGACAGGCAGCCATCTTGGATTTTGACAATTGAAGTTTGTTATCGGCATTTCTTAGAAAGCACTGAAGGGATCTTTCTGAAATTTCATATGTAGGTTCCCCTCGGTGCCTAGTTATGCATATTGCATTTTGAGACAAATCGGAAAACAACATGGCCGACAAGGTTCCCCTTGGTCTTTTGTTATGCATATTGCATTTTCGTACCAGTCCGAAAACAACATGGCCGACAGACAGTCATTATCGCTAAATCTCAAATTTCATATATAGGTTCCCCTTGTTTGAAAAGTACTGGAGGGATGTTTCTCAATTTACACAGATTAGTAAGAGGAAGGGAAAATAGAGAGAAGATTAACCTGACATGGAACATATAAAGATTATTCAATGGTGGGCGCCAAGATTACTCTGGGATCTCTTGTGTCTTTTCAGCCTTAAAAGTGCCGATGACTTTGTTAATAGCAGTAGATATCGCCATTATAATATTTACATCACAAGGTCGAAACACTCAAATACGAGTAAATGTAACTCTCGCAATGTCTTTTGCACTTGATTAAGAGCCAAGAAATACACTGTCACCTACAGTAAAAAACACACTTAAGTAACAAGTACTTAGGTGATAAGAAACAGTGCTTAGTATTTTTGGTATTTCATCCTAAAATGGCTGTCCATATATGCGATAGCCCGCAGATTGTTGTGTGTATTTTCAACAGAAGATTTAAAGGCCAATTCAAAGATACTCAAATGATTCAATTACTGTAGTGTTACTAAAAAACTTATGCTTTTGTTTTTGAGCATTACCATAATCTGGTAAATCACCCATAGCTTACAAATAAAGATAACACTGTAAAACCATTCAAGATTTTTACATGTGATGACTACTTTGTTTTCAAACAATAGCATGAAAGCAATGTCTCACTTACATATATCAGAAAATCAAGTGCAAACACAAAATGAAATAAAAACAATAAATCTTATCAGTTTCAAAATTATTCTTTTATGTATATGTCATACTTTTTACATGACCATTAAGAGAGTTTGATGATTATTTCAAGGGGGTTTTGCCTAAAATAAGGGGCTTGTTGGGCGACAAAAATATCACAGGGGGTAGGCGCGAACCTACGTCACAAAAAATGATTGTCAGATTATTTATCTAACAATTATTTTTTGTGACGTTGGTCCTCCCCTGCCCCCTGTGATAAATATTGTAACAGAGCGCATGCTTAATTAAATTTAAATCACTGCCTCCGCTAGGGATCGAAGCCAGGGCCTCTAGCTTACTAGTCTTACACTCAACCAATTTAGCTAAAGAGAAGATCTCTCTAGCTGAGCGGTATATTGCGGCTAGTATTAATACCAGGGTTACAATATAAACAATTTCACAGCAATAAATGAATTTTGAAAGTTTTTGAATATTAATATTTATTGAAGATAATAATGATATATATATATATATACTTCAAAAAGTAGTATATGGTATGCAATTGGTATAAATTTTGATTATCTAAAATTATTTTTCATTTTATTAATTAGCCCAATTTTATGATTTATATGTACTCTATATGTTATTATTTTATAAAACGAGTCAGGCACCTGTGGTCAGATTGATCTTTTCTCTACTTTTCCCTTCCTCTAAGTCTTACTAATCTGTGTAAATTCAGAAACAGCCCTCTAGTACTTTTCAAACAAGGGGAACCTATATATAAAATTTAAGATTTAGCGATAATGGCAGTCTGTCAGCCATGTTGTTTTCGGATTGGTCCCAAAATGCAACACCAGGGACCAAGGGGAACCTACATATGAAATTTGAGAAAGATCCCTTCAGTACCTTCTGTAAAATAGCGATAACAAACTTCAATTGTTAAAATACAAGATGGCTGCCTGTCAGCCATGTTGTTTTCTGACTTGTCTCAAAATCCAATATGCATAACTAGGCACAGAGGGCAACCTACAACTGAAATTTCAGAAAGATCCTTTCAGCAATTTCTGACAAATAGTGATAACAAACTTCAATTGTCAAAATCCAAGATGGCTGCCTGTCGGCCATGTTGTTTTCCTATTGGTCTCAAAATGCAATATGCATAACTAGGCACCAATGGGAACATATAAAAGAAATTTGAGAAAGATCCCTTCAGTACTTTCTGAGAAATAGCGATAACAAACTTCAATTGTCAAAATCCAAGATGGCTGCCTGTCGGCCATGTTGTTTTCCGATTGGTCTCAAAATGCAATATGCATAACTAGGCACCAAGGGGAACCTACATATGAAATTTGAGAAAGATCCCTTCAGTATTTTCTGAGAAATAGCGATAACAAACTTCAATTGTCAAAATCCAAGATGGCTGCCTGTCGGCCATGTTGTTTTCGATTGGTCTCAAAATGCAATATGCATAACTAGGCACCAAGGGGAACCTACATATGAAATTTGAGAAAGATCCCTTCATCAGTTTCTGAGAAATAGCGATAACAAACTTCAATTGTCAAAATCCAAGATGGCTGCCTGTCGGCCATGTTGTTTTCCGATTAGTCTCAAAATGCAATATGCATAACTAGGCACCAGAGGGCAACCTACATATGAAATTTGAGAAAGATCCCTTCAGTCAGTTTCTGAGAAATAGCGATAACAAACTTCAATTGTCAAAATCCAAGATGGCCTGCCTGTCGGCCATGTTGTTTTCCGATTGGTCTCAAAATGCAATATGCATAACTAGGCACGAAGGGGAGCCTACATATGAAATTTCGAGAAAGATCCCTTCAGTACTTTCTGAGAAATAGCGATAACAAACTTCAATTGTCAAAATCCAAGATGGCCGCCTGTCGGCCATGTTGTTTTCCGATTGGTCTCAAAATGCAATATGCATAACTAGGCACCAAGGGGAGCCTACATATGAAATTTCAGAAAGATCCCTTCAGTACTTTCTGAGAAATAGTGGTAACAAACTTCAATTGTCAAAATACAAGATGGCTGCCTGTCGGTCATGTTGTTTTCCGACTGGTCCCAAAATGCAATATGCGTAACAAAGGACCAAGGGGAACCTACAAATGAAATTTGAGAAAGATCCCTTCAGTATTTTCTGAGAAACAGAGATAACAAGCTTCAATTGTCAAAATCCAAGATGGCTGACTGTCGGCCATGTTTTTTTCTGACTAGTCCCAAAATGCAATATGCATAACAAGGGACCAAGGAGAACCTACATATGAAATTTGAGAAAGATCCCTTCATCAGTTTCTGAGAAATAGCGATAACAAACTTCAATTGTCAAAATCCAAGATGGCTGCCTGTCGGCCATGTTGTTTTCCGATTAGTCTCAAAATGCAATATGCATAACTAGGCACAGAGGGGAACCTACATATGAAATTTGAGAAAGATCCCTTCATCAGTTTCTGAGAAATAGCGATAACAAACTTCAATTGTCAAAATCAAAGATGGCTGCCTGTCGGCCATGTTGTTTTCTGATTGGTCTCAAAATGCAATATGCATAACTAGGCACCAGGAGGAACCTATATATGAAATTTGAGAAAGATCCCTTCAGTACTTTCTGAGAAATAGCGATAACAAACTTCAATTGTCAAAATCCAAGATGGCCGCCTGTCGGCCATGTTGTTTTCCGATTGGTCTCAAAATGCAATATGCATAACTAGGCACGAAGGGGAGCCTACATATGAAATTTCAGAAAGATCCCTTCATCAGTTTCTGAGAAATAGCGATAACAAACTTCAATTGTCAAAATGCAAGATGGCCGCCTGTCGGCCATGTTGTTTTCCGATTGGTCTCAAAATGCAATATGCATAACTAGGCACCAAGGGGAGCCTACATATGAAATTTCAGAAAGATCCCTTCAGTACTTTCTGAGAATAGCGATAACAAACTTCAATTGTCAAAATCCAAGATGGCCGCCTGTCGGCCATGTTGTTTTCCGATTGGTCTCAAAATGCAATATGCATAACTAGGCACGAAGGGGAGCCTACATATGAAATTTCAGAAAGATCCCTTCATAAGTTTCTGAGAAATAGCGATAACAAACTTCAATTGTCAAAATCCAAGATGGCCGCCTGTCGGCCATGTTGTTTTCCGATTGGTCTCAAAATGCAATATGCATAACTAGGCACCAAGGGGAGCCTACATATGAAATTTCAGAAAGATCCCTTCAGTACTTTCTGAGAAATAGTGGTAACAAACTTCAATTGTCAAAATACAAGATGGCTGCCTGTCGGTCATGTTGTTTTCCGACTGGTCCCAAAATGCAATATGCGTAACAAAGGACCAAGGGGAACCTACAAATGAAATTTGAGAAAGATCCCTTCAGTATTTTCTGAGAAACAGAGATAACAAGCTTCAATTGTCAAAATCCAAGATGGCTGACTGTCGGCCATGTTTTTTTCTGACTAGTCCCAAAATGCAATATGCATAACAAGGGACCAAGGAGAACCTACATATGAAATTTGAGAAAGATCCCTTCATCAGTTTCTGAGAAATAGCGATAACAAACTTCAATTGTCAAAATCCAAGATGGCTGCCTGTCGGCCATGTTGTTTTCGATTGGTCTCAAAATGCAATATGCATAACTAGGCACAGAGGGGAGCCTACATATGAAATTTCAGAAAGATCCCTTCATCAGTTTCTGAGAAATAGCGATAACAAACTTCAATTGTCAAAATCCAAGATGGCCGCCTGTCGGCCATGTTGTTTTCCGATTGGTCTCAAAATGCAATATGCATAACTAGGCACCAAGGGGAGCCTACATATGAAATTTCAGAAAGATCCCTTCATCAGTTTCTGAGAAATAGCGATAACAAACTTCAATTGTCAAAATCCAAGATGGCCGCCTGTCGGCCATGTTGTTTTCCGATTGGTCTCAAAATGCAATATGCATAACTAGGCACGAAGGGGAGCCTACATATGAAATTTCAGAAAGATCCCTTCATAAGTTTCTGAGAAATAGCGATAACAAACTTCAATTGTCAAAATCCAAGATGGCCGCCTGTCGGCCATGTTGTTTTCCGATTGGTCTCAAAATGCAATATGCATAACTAGGCACCAAGGGGAGCCTACATATGAAATTTCAGAAAGATCCCTTCAGTACTTTCTGAGAAATAGTGGTAACAAACTTCAATTGTCAAAATACAAGATGGCTGCCTGTCGGTCATGTTGTTTTCCGACTGGTCCCAAAATGCAATATGCGTAACAAAGGACCAAGGGGAACCTACAAATGAAATTTGAGAAAGATCCCTTCAGTATTTTCTGAGAAACAGAGATAACAAGCTTCAATTGTCAAAATCCAAGATGGCTGACTGTCGGCCATGTTTTTTTCTGACTAGTCCCAAAATGCAATATGCATAACAAGGGACCAAGGAGAACCTACATATGAAATTTGAGAAAGATCCCTTCATCAGTTTCTGAGAAATAGCGATAACAAACTTCAATTGTCAAAATCCAAGATGGCTGCCTGTCGGCCATGTTGTTTTCCGATTAGTCTCAAAATGCAATATGCATAACTAGGCACAGAGGGGAACCTACATATGAAATTTGAGAAAGATCCCTTCATCAGTTTCTGAGAAATAGCGATAACAAACTTCAATTGTCAAAATCAAAGATGGCTGCCTGTCGGCCATGTTGTTTTCTGATTGGTCTCAAAATGCAATATGCATAACTAGGCACCAGGAGGAACCTATATATGAAATTTGAGAAAGATCCCTTCAGTACTTTCTGAGAAATAGCGATAACAAACTTCAATTGTCAAAATCCAAGATGGCCGCCTGTCGGCCATGTTGTTTTCCGATTGGTCTCAAAATGCAATATGCATAACTAGGCACGAAGGGGAGCCTACATATGAAATTTCAGAAAGATCCCTTCATCAGTTTCTGAGAAATAGCGATAACAAACTTCAATTGTCAAAATCCAAGATGGCCGCCTGTCGGCCATGTTGTTTTCCGATTGGTCTCAAAATGCAATATGCATAACTAGGCACCAAGGGGAGCCTACATATGAAATTTCAGAAAGATCCCTTCAGTACTTTCTGAGAAATAGTGGTAACAAACTTCAATTGTCAAAATACAAGATGGCTGCCTGTCGGTCATGTTGTTTTCCGACTGGTCCCAAAATGCAATATGCGTAACAAAGGACCAAGGGGAACCTACAAATGAAATTTGAGAAAGATCCCTTCAGTATTTTCTGAGAAATAGCGATAACAAACTTCAATTGTCAAAATCCAAGATGGCTGACTGTCGGCCATGTTTTTTTCTGACTAGTCCCAAAATGCAATATGCATAACAAGGGACCAAGGAGAACCTACATATGAAATTTGAGAAAGATCCCTTCATCAGTTTCTGAGAAATAGCGATAACAAACTTCAATTGTCAAAATCCAAGATGGCTGCCTGTCGGCCATGTTGTTTTCCGATTAGTCTCAAAATGCAATATGCATAACTAGGCACAGAGGGGAACCTACATATGAAATTTGAGAAAGATCCCTTCATCAGTTTCTGAGAAATAGCGATAACAAACTTCAATTGTCAAAATCAAAGATGGCTGCCTGTCGGCCATGTTGTTTTCTGATTGGTCTCAAAATGCAATATGCATAACTAGGCACCAGGAGGAACCTATATATGAAATTTGAGAAAGATCCCTTCAGTACTTTCTGAGAAATAGCGATAACAAACTTCAATTGTCAAAATCCAAGATGGCCGCCTGTCGGCCATGTTGTTTTCCGATTGGTCTCAAAATGCAATATGCATAACTAGGCACCAAGGGGAGCCTACATATGAAATTTCAGAAAGATCCCTTCAGTACTTTCTGAGAAATAGCGATAACAAACTTCAATTGTCAAAATACAAGATGGCCGCCTGTCGGCCATGTTGTTTTCCGATTGGTCTCAAAATGCAATATGCATAACTAGGCACCAAGGGGAGCCTACATATGAAATTTGAGAAAGATCCCTTCAGTATTTTCTGAGAAACAGCGATAACAAGCTTCAATTGTCAAAATCCAAGATGGCTGACTGTCGGCCATGTTTTTTTCTGACTAGTCCCAAAATGCAATATGCATAACAAGGGACCAAGGAGAACCTACATATGAAATTTGAGAAAGATCCCTTCATCAGTTTCTGAGAAATAGCGATAACAAACTTCAATTGTCAAAATCCAAGATGGCTGCCTGTCGGCCATGTTGTTTTCCGATTAGTCTCAAAATGCAATATGCATAACTAGGCACAGAGGGGAACCTACATATGAAATTTCAGAAAGATCCCTTCATCAGTTTCTGAGAAATAGCGATAACAAACTTCAATTGTCAAAATGCAAGATGGCTGCCTGTCGGCCATGTTGTTTTCCGATTGGTCTCAAAATGCACTATGCATAACTAGGCACCAAGGGGAGCCTACATATGAAATTTGAGAAAGATCCCTTCAGTATTTTCTGAGAAACAGAGATAACAAGCTTCAATTGTCAAAATCCAAGATGGCTGACTGTCGGCCATGTTTTTTTCCGACTAGTCCCAAAATGCAATATGCATAACAAGGGACCAAGGAGAACCTACATATGAAATTTGAGAAAGATCCCTTCATCAGTTTCTGAGAAATAGCGATAACAAACTTCAATTGTCAAAATCCAAGATGGCTGCCTGTCGGCCATGTTGTTTTCCGATTAGTCTCAAAATGCAATATGCATAACTAGGCACAGAGGGGAACCTACATATGAAATTTGAGAAAGATCCCTTCATCAGTTTCTGAGAAATAGCGATAACAAACTTCAATTGTCAAAATCAAAGATGGCTGCCTGTCGGCCATGTTGTTTTCTGATTGGTCTCAAAATGCAATATGCATAACTAGGCAACAGGAGGAACCTATATATGAAATTTGAGAAAGATCCCTTCAGTACTTTCTGAGAAATAGCGATAACAAACTTCAATTGTCAAAATCCAAGATGGCCGCCTGTCGGCCATGTTGTTTTCCGATTGGTCTCAAAATGCAATATGCATAACTAGGCACCAAGGGGAGCCTACATATGAAATTTCAGAAAGATCCCTTCATCAGTTTCTGAGAAATAGCGATAACAAACTTCAATTGTCAAAATCCAAGATGGCCGCCTGTCGGCCATGTTGTTTTCCGATTGGTCTCAAAATGCAATATGCATAACTAGGCACGAAGGGGAGCCTACATATGAAATTTCAGAAAGATCCCTTCAGTACTTTCTGAGAAATAGCGATAACAAACTTCAATTGTCAAAATCCAAGATGGCTGCCTGTCGGTCATGTTGTTTTCCGACTGGTCCCAAAATGCAATATGCGTTACAAAGGACCTAGGGAAACCTACATATGAAATTTCAGAAAGATCCCTTCATCAGTTTCTGAGAAATAGCGATAACAAACTTCAATTGTCAAAATCCAAGATGGCCGCCTGTCGGCCATGTTGTTTTCCGATTGGTCTCAAAATGCAATATGCATAACTAGGCACCAAGGGGAGCCTACATATGAAATTTCAGAAAGATCCCTTCAGTACTTTCTGAGAAATAGTGGTAACAAACTTCAATTGTCAAAATACAAGATGGCTGCCTGTCGGTCATGTTGTTTTCCGACTGGTCCCAAAATGCAATATGCGTAACAAAGGACCAAGGGGAACCTACAAATGAAATTTGAGAAAGATCCCTTCAGTATTTTCTGAGAAACAGCGATAACAAGCTTCAATTGTCAAAATCCAAGATGGCTGACTGTCGGCCATGTTTTTTTCTGACTAGTCCCAAAATGCAATATGCATAACAAGGGACCAAGGAGAACCTACATATGAAATTTGAGAAAGATCCCTTCATCAGTTTCTGAGAAATAGCGATAACAAACTTCAATTGTCAAAATCCAAGATGGCTGCCTGTCGGCCATGTTGTTTTCCGATTAGTCTCAAAATGCAATATGCATAACTAGGCACAGAGGGGAACCTACATATGAAATTTGAGAAAGATCCCTTCATCAGTTTCTGAGAAATAGCGATAACAAACTTCAATTGTCAAAATCAAAGATGGCTGCCTGTCGGCCATGTTGTTTTCTGATTGGTCTCAAAATGCAATATGCATAACTAGGCACCAGGAGGAACCTATATATGAAATTTGAGAAAGATCCCTTCAGTACTTTCTGAGAAATAGCGATAACAAACTTCAATTGTCAAAATCCAAGATGGCCGCCTGTCGGCCATGTTGTTTTCCGATTGGTCTCAAAATGCAATATGCATAACTAGGCACGAAGGGGAGCCTACATATGAAATTTCAGAAAGATCCCTTCATCAGTTTCTGAGAAATAGCGATAACAAACTTCAATTGTCAAAATCCAAGATGGCCGCCTGTCGGCCATGTTGTTTTCCGATTGGTCTCAAAATGCAATATGCATAACTAGGCACCAAGGGGAGCCTACATATGAAATTTCAGAAAGATCCCTTCAGTACTTTCTGAGAAATAGTGGTAACAAACTTCAATTGTCAAAATACAAGATGGCTGCCTGTCGGTCATGTTGTTTTCCGACTGGTCCCAAAATGCAATATGCATAACTAGGCACCTAGGGAAGCCTACATATGAAATTTCAGAAAGATCCCTTCATCAGTTTCTGAGAAATAGCGATAACAAACTTCAATTGTCAAAATCCAAGATGGCCGCCTGTCGGCCATGTTGTTTTCCGATTGGTCTCAAAATGCAATATGCATAACTAGGCACCAAGGGGAGCCTACATATGAAATTTGAGAAAGATCCCTTCAGTACTTTCTGAGAAATAGCGATAACAAACTTCAATTGTCAAAATCCAAGATGGCCGCCTGTCGGCCATGTTGTTTTCCGATTGGTCTCAAAATGCAATATGCATAACTAGGCACGAAGGGGAGCCTACATATGAAATTTCAGAAAGATCCCTTCAGTAAGTTTCTGAGAAATAGCGATAACAAACTTCAATTGTCAAAATCCAAGATGGCCTGCCTGTCGGCCATGTTGTTTTCCGATTGGTCTCAAAATGCAATATGCATAACTAGGCACAGAGGGGAACCTACATATGAAATTTGAGAAAGATCCCTTCATCAGTTTCTGAGAAATAGCGATAACAAACTTCAATTGTCAAAATCCAAGATGGCTGCCTGTCGGCCATGTTGTTTTCTGATTGGTCTCAAAATGCAATATGCATAACTAGGCACCAGGAGGAACCTATATATGAAATTTGAGAAAGATCCCTTCAGTACTTTCTGAGAAATAGCGATAACAAACTTCAATTGTCAAAATCCAAGATGGCCGCCTGTCGGCCATGTTGTTTTCCGATTGGTCTCAAAATGCAATATGCATAACTAGGCACGAGGGGAGCCTACATATGAAATTTGAGAAAGATCCCTTCAGTCAGTTTCTGAGAAATAGCGATAACAAACTTCAATTGTCAAAATCCAAGATGGCTGCCTGTCGGCCATGTTGTTTTCCGATTGGTCTCAAAATGCAATATGCATAACTAGGCACAGAGGGGAACCTACATATGAAATTTGAGAAAGATCCCTTCATCAGTTTCTGAGAAATAGCGATAACAAACTTCAATTGTCAAAATCCAAGATGGCCGCCTGTCGGCCATGTTGTTTTCCGATTGGTCTCAAAATGCAATATGCATAACTAGGCACCAAGGGGAGCCTACATATGAAATTTCAGAAAGATCCCTTCAGTACTTTCTGAGAAATAGCGATAACAAACTTCAATTGTCAAAATCCAAGATGGCCGCCTGTCGGCCATGTTGTTTTCCGATTGGTCTCAAAATGCAATATGCATAACTAGGCACGAAGGGGAGCCTACATATGAAATTTCAGAAAGATCCCTTCATCAGTTTCTGAGAAATAGCGATAACAAACTTCAATTGTCAAAATCCAAGATGGCCGCCTGTCGGCCATGTTGTTTTCCGATTGGTCTCAAAATGCAATATGCATAACTAGGCACCAAGGGGAGCCTACATATGAAATTTCAGAAAGATCCCTTCAGTACTTTCTGAGAAATAGTGGTAACAAACTTCAATTGTCAAAATACAAGATGGCTGCCTGTCGGTCATGTTGTTTTCCGACTGGTCCCAAAATGCAATATGCGTAACAAAGGACCAAGGGGAACCTACAAATGAAATTTGAGAAAGATCCCTTCAGTATTTTCTGAGAAACAGCGATAACAAGCTTCAATTGTCAAAATCCAAGATGGCTGACTGTCGGCCATGTTTTTTTCTGACTAGTCCCAAAATGCAATATGCATAACAAGGGACCAAGGAGAACCTACATATGAAATTTGAGAAAGATCCCTTCATCACTTTCTGAGAAATAGCGATAACAAACTTCAATTGTCAAAATCCAAGATGGCTGCCTGTCGGCCATGTTGTTTTCCGATTAGTCTCAAAATGCAATATGCATAACTAGGCACAGAGGGGAACCTACATATGAAATTTGAGAAAGATCCCTTCATCAGTTTCTGAGAAATAGCGATAACAAACTTCAATTGTCAAAATCAAAGATGGCTGCCTGTCGGCCATGTTGTTTTCTGATTGGTCTCAAAATGCAATATGCATAACTAGGCACCAGGAGGAACCTATATATGAAATTTGAGAAAGATCCCTTCAGTACTTTCTGAGAAATAGCGATAACAAACTTCAATTGTCAAAATCCAAGATGGCCGCCTGTCGGCCATGTTGTTTTCCGATTGGTCTCAAAATGCAATATGCATAACTAGGCACGAAGGGGAGCCTACATATGAAATTTCAGAAAGATCCCTTCATCAGTTTCTGAGAAATAGCGATAACAAACTTCAATTGTCAAAATGCAAGATGGCCGCCTGTCGGCCATGTTGTTTTCCGATTGGTCTCAAAATGCACTATGCATAACTAGGCACCAAGGGGAGCCTACATATGAAATTTCAGAAAGATCCCTTCATCAGTTTCTGAGAATAGCGATAACAAACTTCAATTGTCAAAATCCAAGATGGCCGCCTGTCGGCCATGTTGTTTTCCGATTGGTCTCAAAATGCAATATGCATAACTAGGCACCAAGGGGAGCCTACATATGAAATTTCAGAAAGATCCCTTCAGTACTTTCTGAGAAATAGTGGTAACAAACTTCAATTGTCAAAATACAAGATGGCTGCCTGTCGGTCATGTTGTTTTCCGACTGGTCCCAAAATGCAATATGCGTAACAAAGGACCAAGGGGAACCTACAAATGAAATTTGAGAAAGATCCCTTCAGTATTTTCTGAGAAACAGCGATAACAAGCTTCAATTGTCAAAATCCAAGATGGCTGACTGTCGGCCATGTTTTTTTCTGACTAGTCCCAAAATGCAATATGCATAACAAGGGACCAAGGAGAACCTACATATGAAATTTGAGAAAGATCCCTTCATCAGTTTCTGAGAAATAGCGATAACAAACTTCAATTGTCAAAATCCAAGATGGCTGCCTGTCGGCCATGTTGTTTTCCGATTAGTCTCAAAATGCAATATGCATAACTAGGCACAGAGGGGAACCTACATATGAAATTTGAGAAAGATCCCTTCATCAGTTTCTGAGAAATAGCGATAACAAACTTCAATTGTCAAAATCAAAGATGGCTGCCTGTCGGCCATGTTGTTTTCTGATTGGTCTCAAAATGCAATATGCATAACTAGGCAACAGGAGGAACCTATATATGAAATTTGAGAAAGATCCCTTCAGTACTTTCTGAGAAATAGCGATAACAAACTTCAATTGTCAAAATCCAAGATGGCCGCCTGTCGGCCATGTTGTTTTCCGATTGGTCTCAAAATGCAATATGCATAACTAGGCACGAAGGGGAGCCTACATATGAAATTTCAGAAAGATCCCTTCATCAGTTTCTGAGAAATAGCGATAACAAACTTCAATTGTCAAAATGCAAGATGGCCGCCTGTCGGCCATGTTGTTTTCCGATTGGTCTCAAAATGCAATATGCATAACTAGGCACCAAGGGGAGCCTACATATGAAATTTCAGAAAGATCCCTTCAGTACTTTCTGAGAATAGCGATAACAAACTTCAATTGTCAAAATCCAAGATGGCCGCCTGTCGGCCATGTTGTTTTCCGATTGGTCTCAAAATGCAATATGCATAACTAGGCACCAAGGGGAGCCTACATATGAAATTTCAGAAAGATCCCTTCAGTACTTTCTGAGAAATAGTGGTAACAAACTTCAATTGTCAAAATACAAGATGGCTGCCTGTCGGTCATGTTGTTTTCCGACTGGTCCCAAAATGCAATATGCGTAACAAAGGACCAAGGGGAACCTACAAATGAAATTTGAGAAAGATCCCTTCAGTATTTTCTGAGAAACAGCGATAACAAGCTTCAATTGTCAAAATCCAAGATGGCTGACTGTCGGCCATGTTTTTTTCTGACTAGTCCCAAAATGCAATATGCATAACAAGGGACCAAGGAGAACCTACATATGAAATTTGAGAAAGATCCCTTCATCAGTTTCTGAGAAATAGCGATAACAAACTTCAATTGTCAAAATCCAAGATGGCTGCCTGTCGGCCATGTTGTTTTCCGATTAGTCTCAAAATGCAATATGCATAACTAGGCACAGAGGGGAACCTACATATGAAATTTGAGAAAGATCCCTTCATCAGTTTCTGAGAAATAGCGATAACAAACTTCAATTGTCAAAATCAAAGATGGCTGCCTGTCGGCCATGTTGTTTTCTGATTGGTCTCAAAATGCAATATGCATAACTAGGCACCAGGAGGAACCTATATATGAAATTTGAGAAAGATCCCTTCAGTACTTTCTGAGAAATAGCGATAACAAACTTCAATTGTCAAAATCCAAGATGGCCGCCTGTCGGCCATGTTGTTTTCCGATTGGTCTCAAAATGCAATATGCATAACTAGGCACGAAGGGGAGCCTACATATGAAATTTCAGAAAGATCCCTTCATCAGTTTCTGAGAAATAGCGATAACAAACTTCAATTGTCAAAATCCAAGATGGCCGCCTGTCGGCCATGTTGTTTTCCGATTGGTCTCAAAATGCAATATGCATAACTAGGCACCAAGGGGAGCCTACATATGAAATTTCAGAAAGATCCCTTCAGTACTTTCTGAGAAATAGCGATAACAAACTTCAATTGTCAAAATCCAAGATGGCCGCCTGTCGGCCATGTTGTTTTCCGATTGGTCTCAAAATGCAATATGCATAACTAGGCACGAAGGGGAGCCTACATATGAAATTTCAGAAAGATCCCTTCATAAGTTTCTGAGAAATAGCGATAACAAACTTCAATTGTCAAAATCCAAGATGGCCGCCTGTCGGCCATGTTGTTTTCCGATTGGTCTCAAAATGCAATATGCATAACTAGGCACGAAGGTGAGCCTACATATGAAATTTCAGAAAGATCCCTTCATCAGTTTCTGAGAAATAGCGATAACAAACTTCAATTGTCAAAATCCAAGATGGCCGCCTGTCGGCCATGTTGTTTTCCGATTGGTCCCAAAATGCAATATGCATAACTAAGGACCAAGGGCAACCTACGTATGAAATTTGAGAAAGATCCCTTCAGTACTTTCTGAGAAATAGCGATAACAAGAATTGTTGCGGACGGACGGACCACGGACGCAGGGCGATTTGAATAGCCCACCATCTGATGATGGTGGGCTAATAAATGGACAAAAATGTTTTAGCCAACTCTTGAAAACGTTTTATAACATTTGAATTGATGTCGGTAGCTAACTCCTGTAACGTATGCAGACATACAGCGTACAATGTGTCTGTCAAAGTTATTGTTCAAAACTGTAAAACTTCTTACATTGTAGAGATGAAACATATATATATATATATATACACACACACATTTATGCTTACAATGTTATTATAATACAGTATGTACAGGATTAACAAAATATGATCCTTTGATAGGCGGCTCATAATACAAAAAACACAATATAAATCATCATAATTATAATTGTATAGCTCTATTTTTTCGTTGAAAGAACATTGTTTGTGTTTGGTATTTCCATTGTTCATTTAATTCATACTCAAAAGTTGTAACTATGACTAGGTGCTGTCATGTATTCAACATATCAACAATTATATGTGTTCTTGTTATTTCTGTTTCAAATTGAATTACATGTATACTTAAGTGAACAGATTACGTCTTAAATGTAAAATACATTGTAAATGTTGAATTAAAATTTAACCTGTCATGTTAAACAATATTAATAGAACCATGTGAATAGCAATACTATTCTATTACACAACAGTATAATTGACAGTTGTTTGTAGATCAGTGTAATAATTCGTCTTTGATAATGCAATTCAATAGTACTAGTCTCTGTGAACTGGACAGGTGGAAGCTTGAAACTTAATTGGACAGTTAAGACCGTCATCAGGATGGTTAAAAGCATTATGTTCATCAGGACGGTTTAAACACTTAAGTATGAATGTTAACTTCTAAAACAGAAATTTGTTTGAAACACTGAAGTAGAAATGTTTAACTATTTAAGTGGAAGCTTGTTTAAAACAATAAGTAGAAATGTTAAACAATCTAACTAAAAGTGTTGACTTCAAACACTTAAGTGGATATGTTTAAATACTTTAGTAGAAGTTTGTTTGAAACTTCAATATGGTTAAAACCATTGTGTACATCAAGACAGCTAAACCATTACACTGTGTGTCCATCAGGATTGAAAACCATTTCATTTAATTGGCTTTAAACTCTTGAGAAGAAACGTTTAACTACTCAAAACCTCACTCTTGAATGTATCTATCACCAATCATGTTGATATCAGTTTAATTTCTCTTCTTGCTTAATTTCAAATATCACCTTTTCATCTGACTAACGCCTCCCTCAGTACTTTCAGTACTTTGATTAAGTTTATAGTTACTGAGTACATATCATATAATAATTTCAGACTGAAAAGTATAACATCTATCAAGACTTTTAGCCCATATAATATAAATTGTCCCATATACTACCTATTTAAATAGGGATATCAGGTGATAAAAGTATTGCTATTTTTTTCCTTAATCATTTGCCAGCCAATTTTTCTTTTGATTATAATGCAACATTAAGTACAGAAAACATAATATATAATCATTAGCTTAATTGAGGTTGTAGATTGTAAATAAAGAGGATTTAATATTACCACCATTAAATCACAGGGGCTTGGCACGATTTTCCAAATGATAGTCCATATATATATGTATATAGTATCATATACATATATATATAGACTATCATTTGGAAAATCGTGCCAAGCCCCTGTGCATTAAATCTAAGCTATTGAGAGGGACGAGTTATCTCCCCTGTTGGAACTCTTTGGTGAAAGGTACAAAAAGTTCATTGTTTACATGGAAAGATGGATACCACAGTTCACAGCATTCTAGACAGTTATGGTAATTGAAAAGGCATGAACTTCTTTTTAGACATGGGAATCGGTTAAAATAATCTTTGTATGGAATTTCCCTTCGATGGTACACTAAAAGTACAGTGAAATTGTGAGGAAATTGCTACTCAGCAGTAATCAGTAAAAGTTCCTAATTCTAAAAAATAAGGCACGTTTTTTAAATGTGACAAGAGTATTCCAGTAATATTAACTATACAAAAGTATACATAATTGTAGTCTGTACAAAATTTTCAATTATAATACAGTTGTTAAAAATCAGTAACCATATTCTTCTCTGTTTTTCAGACCTGTGAAAACCATGGTAACCACATAAAAAAACCTTTTTTTTTTTTTTTAAATCACAAATTAAGGCCAAAATAACCTGCGCATCTTTTTTCGGATAGCTATTTCAAAATCTAACATATTCATCCCAGTAACAGAATTAAAATTGTTTTGACATACAATGTATGTTCATTTGAATAGTAGGATTATCTGCAATCAAAGAGTTATTACAAACAAAATGTGCCAGAAATGGCTGACATTTTCTAATCATTGGTGTCTAAGAAGAGGTACATGGAACAAATATTGAATATGGTTGAATTTGACTGCAAAGTAATAAAACATATTTATCCAAACTATTAATTTTCACAACCAAGAGGGTTATACAGACTTCAGGAACCAACTTCACTCAAAGCAAGGGATGTGTACAGATATTTTAATTGCTTATTTTTAAAAATGTATTTACACCCAGAGGTGTACATGTAGCATGATAGACATACCATTTGCAGAGGTATTTTTTACTATTTCACATGTAAATGGATACTATCATGCATAAATATGGACTCCGGAGGTAGAGTCTGGGATTGTTTTCTGGGTACTCAGCAGGAATGCTTTTCTGTTTTATACTGTTATATACACTTATAAATTTGGATTGTTCAAAATTCAACCAAAAGTACTTTTACAGCAATTCAAATTAACAATGTATGTATGTATTAAATAGACAAACGTAATCACATTTTTTTTTACAGATTTAACATGAATTTAGAAAAATGCAATTGTAAAACTATTACTTTAAATGTTTTGCATTGAGCAGGTGATCACTGATTACTATTTTTTTAAGCTTCTATATACTTTTATCACCGAATGATAATGTTGACCTTGACTTTAAGGTGAAATGCCAAATTAATGTGAATTTCTGTCCAGTGACCACTGCAAGATTACTAAACAATACTTTATTTTTTGACACATTTGAGGTATATCTGAGATAAAATCACTTTATGATTCATGTAATATTGGGTTTTACTCTAATTACAGGATAATGAATGTCTTTTCCATCTCTAAACAAAAACCAATACTTCACAACCATGGATGCAGCCATTACAATGAAAATTATCATGCCTGAAATCCATTCACATTGCTTTTTTTCATATACAAGGTCCGTGGTCTTTAATGGTCACCAGAGTTTTGCAATATTTTAGTCTATTCAACCCTTTTTGACTCCACCCAACAGCCAAGGGGGTCAGTCAGGCCAAACACGTAGATACCATCAAGCTGTCATACAAAGCTGATAATGTTAACCATTACCAAGTTAGAATGAATTTCAATAGACCATATAATTCACAATTTTGGTTGACCTTTGATCATGGAAGATTTCTGCCCATTGAAGTTGGTTTGGCAGTTTTGGGGAAGTGGAAAATGTATTCGTAGCTTGTTTACTGTTGGAAGACGGACAAGGACGGGCAAAAGACAATTAGAATACATGTAGGTCACTAGAGACTTTGTGTCAGGTGACCTACAAATAAAGTGTGGTATACCTCATTACCTCATAAAGGCAAGGACAAGATATTTTGAAGTTGAAAGCCATACTATACAGGTATACTTTGTCAATATTTATACTGTTTCTGGGAAAAGGGTGGAGAAACAGAGTATGCATGGCCAGAAATCCACCGAGAAGTTGTTCAAAAAGGGGGATAACTCTTATACAATTGTCACGAAGGTGACTTGTGTCTTTAATACCCCAGTAGGCCTAATTTGTCAACATTATAAAGTCTGTAGAAGAAATCCACCTTACATCTCAATTTAGTTAAGTTACAGTATAGGAACAAAAATCTACCGCAACTCTCATAATGACACTTTTGATTTCAGCTTTGTGTTCTTTCATTTTCTTCTATGCTAAGTATTGATATTTTTTGTTAATATCCGACAACTTCAATATTTTTGGTGACAATATCAAAATGTGTCAAAATAAAAATTGTTGAAGTGTTCAACATTGAATCAGTGAAAGAAGAGTTCATTTCTTTGATTCAAAATTATTACAAAAAAGAACTGTAAGTGCATTTTCTCTAATTAAATAAGTGGTTGCCATGGCAACCAAAATGCAAATAAACCATTTTTTTTTTAAATTTCATAATAATGGTATCATTGAAAATGTCCATTCATTACTTCTTTTTAAGGAGATGAATTAAAATGTGGTTAAAAAGTTCAATTTATATATATATACATTGTTTTGTGAGAAAAAATGTGCGGAAACATGTCAGAAATCATGAAAAAAATGGGAAAATTTGAATCATTATACCAAAAGCGCCTCTAAGTTGCCAGCCAATTTTATTTTTTAAACTTACCCTGTAGACATCTAATGAAAAGAAAATCATATGCAATACTCCATATATGGTTGTAGATTCCAACTAAGGTCAACCAAACTTTGTCATATTTTGATATTTTTTCAGTTAGAATTCCTTGCTGTATTCAGGTTACCATAGCAACAGTTTGTAAATATTGCCAATTATATTTGTTTTAATCAAATGATTAAGGGGGGTCACCATTATTAAATTTTGGCTGTAAATACTTTAATCTCACTGTTATTTAGGATTCCGAGATACTCTAAATTCTAAAAATTTGATGCAGTCGATGTGTTATTTGAGCATGTAACTAAGGAAGTCATATTGCTTGGATACGGAACCACAGACATAATTGAAATTCTATTTTTGTTATTCATATCCACCAATTATAACATTATTTAACATTTAAGGTCACTTTTTCTAAAATCTATTTTTTTCACTTTCCACCTAATGCTCGATGCTTGCCGACATCCACTCTTAAATGTTTACCTCAATTTCTCCTATTGGGGCCCCCCTTCTGGCCCAAGTCCATCATTCAAGCAGAATCTGTTCTCTTTTCACCAAGGATATTTCTGATCACATTTTGTTAAAATAAATTTAGTACTTTATGATTAGAGGGGGTTATTGTCACCATTTATGCAAAATCTGTTCCCCTTCCCGATCCTCTTTTGGCCCTTGAGGGTCAGTCACTGTTTACGCAAAATCAATTTCCCTTACCCCAATGCAAGGAGGTTTCCAACTAAACTGGGTTTACATCCATTCACAACTTGATGATCATGACCAGTAGCGATTTAAAGGAGTTACCTTCATTTTCCCTATCTGTCCCCGCCCCTTCACGGATAGTCACCATTATGCAAAATCTATTCCCCTTACCCAAAGGTTTCAGACAAAATTGGGTTCACATCCATTCACAACTTTATGAATAGTAGCGTTTTTAAGAAATTACATCCATTTCCCTTATATCTGACCCTTTGGGGTCAGTCACCATTTATGCAAAGTCTGTTTGTTTCTGACCACTTGGTTAAAATCCCTTCAGTATTTTATGACTAGTAGAAATTTAAAGCAAATGTTGATGATGGGATGCCGCACTATTTGAAAATATTTCCCTTCCTTTTTTTTGGCACTTTATTGAAATATTTTTTAAGCCATGTGTGAAGTTTGAGAAAGCGATAACAAGAATTGCTAACAGATAGCAGACCGACGACATACCAGACGCAGAGCAGTTTGAATAGACCACCATCTCACCATGGAGAAGGTTAACGGAATTGGGGGGCACAGGAGTTATTTTCCCTTGTATTAGAGGGGCTGGCGCCGCAATCGGAGGGAGCTTGACTGTGCATCTGACGATCAATATATCAGATCTCCATGCACATATCCTAGGATAGATTTTTTTGGCATGAAGCAGGTTGTAACTCCCTCAGAAGTCGGTCTAGATTTTGCAATACTTCCTTATATTTTACAATTGAGTGGGCTCTTCATAAACATCAAAATGTATGATTATAATACAGTTTACGGAAAATGCACCTCTTTTGCTTAATAATATACAATTTTTGTTCAAACTTTCCTTTTTTTGATGAATTATTGGTTTTTAAAACCTTTCGATAAACATTGATACGGATTGCTATTTTAAACTATAAACAAATGGGGTGTAGTTGTCACCAAAATAAAAAAAAGATGTTTACATTTGATTTCAAATCATTAAAAATACTTTTGAAGTCTTGCAAAATTGACGCAGTTGAAGCAGAGACATATATACACATGATCAATAAATTAAGACTATTTCCCATAAGTTTGATAGTTTTTGGTTAATGTGGTAACTTTTGTAGTGGCAAAAATAAAACGATGTGCTTTTTGTGTGTATTTAAAATGACAATGTTTTGGTCTGACGTAATGGCGGATTAACCAGAACATGTCGAATAAGTTCCAGTACATCAATACACACATGCGCAAAGCCCGATTTACCTGTGCTCACGTGTGTTTGATAGGGGACAGGGCGCTCTCAATAAGGGATATGCTTGAGTGGTCACCAATAAAGGGAGCCACCACTTGTACGGGGAAATAGCAATGTTACTTATCTCTGTGTATATATGTCTCTGGTTGAAGTACACTATATATTTTCCGAAGCAGTTCCAAACCTGTATTAAGTTAGGAGCCAATCCCTTTTTGAGAATAAATGGTTTCTGTTTTGGATATATATACTGTCAGAAATAATATGACTACATCAATCAAGTAGAGAAAATTTAATTGTTTTTATTTCTTATTTTCAAGAAAGATTGATCGTATCGATCATAATGATCTTTTGTGATGTCGACAGTTTTGTTTACCCTACAACCTGAAATTCCGAAGTAAATAATATTTCAAGATTACATTAAAAATGTTCATAGAACACAATCTTTGAAACTTAACGTCCATTAGCAAAATGTCAACATAAAACTGGTATATCTTAGCACTTTTTGTCTCTAATGTATTTTATCGCTCGTCCACGCTTGTTAAAGTTACTAAGTAGTGTTCACAGGATATTGATTGAAAAAGAATTGCCGAATTCAAGTTCTCTACAACTGTCCACTACTCGCAATTACAACTTTCGCTGATGTTTTCCCACTACCTGATCCAACTCCTTCTATTTTCTGCACAACATTCATCCCTTCCACAACACTGCCGAATACCACGTGTTTTCCATTTAGCCATCCCGTTTCCGCAGTACACAAGAAAAACTGCGACCCGTTGGTATTGGGACCAGCATTTGCCATAGACAAAATGCCAGGTCCAGTATGCTTCAGTTGGAAATTTTCATCTGCAAACTTTGTTCCGTAGATGCTTTTTCCTCCGGTACCATTATGGTTGGTAAAATCTCCGCCTTGGCACATGAAGCCGGGGATAACACGATGAAACGATGATCCGGCGAAACCAAACCCCTTTTCTCCTGTACACAACGCTCGAAAGTTTTCACTTGTTTTAGGAACAACGTCTACTCTCAACTCCATGACAATTCTCCCCACTGGTTTACCATCAATGGTCATATCGAAATATACCTTCGGATTAGCCATCGTTATATTCTCTTATGCCGGTAAACGTGCTGTTTCAATGGCGGCAGTAGGTATTGTAGTGAAAATCGGGGGAGTTATCTCCCTTGGTTGGAGCTCATTCCGCACGTGAGCTAGTATAAAATCCCGCGGGGTGTCATGTCAGAGAGCGGTCTCTTTGATCCTGAACCCTGCAATGCACACATACAGCCACTAAACGTGAGTACTCGTCACTGTATTGTATGGGTTTTGGGATACGGGAGCATTCATTAGTCTTCTAGAGAAGGCTGGTGAGAACCCTACACCAGTTTTCTCTACACTGGTGTCAGAGTGTTTGAGAATTTCACGCCAAATTCTATTTTTTTCAACATGTTTGTTCAACTTAGTGTCGTCCTGTTCCGGACAGCACGTGTCAGCGCCATTTTGTTTTGACCTGCACATGTTGCCTACGGAGCAGAACGACACTCTGTCGGACTATTAGGTTTTTTTTTTCTATCTATTTGTAGGTTAGGGTAGGTTGGAACGATTTAATTATCGTTCCAACAAACTTTTTTTTTTTCGTGTTTTTGCTGGTACGCCTGATCGTGTGGGCCGCCCATATCGGCGGCATACAAAGGCCGGGTGTACTACTATACAGTAACATAGGTTTTTTTTTTAATTAGAAATTAGTTTAGGTAGTTATTTTTATACGGCTACGCACCTGTGCTGTGGGTCGTCCATTATATTTTGGCGGCGTACGGAGGAGGTGTGTTATATTCGCACGTATTTTAGGTTAGAGTAGTTAGTGCACAGGCGTCTGAAGTTCTGACAGTAAACTGAGATATAATACCATAGAAAAAATATGAGTATCTACTATAAAAAAAGAACAGGTATCTGTGTATACCAATAATTATATTGTAAATCGTATATTTTTCCCGTTTGCAGAGATTTAAGTGATTGTTGACATCGGAGGCGTTGCATACCTGTTCTTTTTTTATAGTAGATACTCGTATTTTTTCTATGGTATTATATCTCAGTTTACTGTCAGAACTTCAGACGCCTGTGGTTAGTGTTAGGAAACTTATTTTTAGTTATAGGAAATTAGTGTTAAGTTAGTATTAGGATAGCATAGATTAGATATAATTACATGTATTATTGGTGTTATTTTACATAGCACCACGTGCACACAACAGTAGCTTACAAACACTTGTAAAAACTGTGTTGTGTTCTTTATTTACACCACCTCTTTTGCATACAAAAACTGTGTTGTGTTCTTTATTTACACCACCCCTTTTGCATACAAAAAACTGTGTTGTGTTCTTTATTTACACCACCTGTGTTGCCTTATTTATTTTTCCTGTGATAACCATGCATGCCTTGTATTAATTTAAGGGAAGCAACAGAGGAGGAACTCTGTTCCCTTCCAGGTATAGGGGAAGTCTATGCAGGGAAAATAATAGAAATCAGGGGGAGGGAAGAATTAACATTGTCTTCCCTAAAGGAATTAAGAATTAGTAAAGACACTTGGCTAGATTGGATATGCCAGGGAAGGATTACAGGTATGAACCTGAGGCCAACCTCACCACCCCATTCACCCAGTTCCTTGAGAGGGTCCCATTCCCCTGGGAAAAACTTGGAGAATCGCCTGGATGAACAGGACGATGCAATTAGGGACATGAACCTCAAGTTTACAGAATTATGGGGAAAATTAGATAAATTTATGGTAGACAGGGGGACAGCGGATCTCTTAAAGGAGGAGTCCGCTGTTACCAGGTCAATTCCTGGTAAGGTGGTACAACCGGGAACAATTCAGCTAACCACCCCTAGTGGGGCGCAGTACATCCATGACCAGGTACCACTGGACCCCCAGCCCTTAGAACCCACAGTTCCTGACTTTCCGCCAGTATGGGGGGAACCCACCCAACAACGGGAGGCACCAGGGGGGTTGGTCATGTCGGGGACCCTTCCACAAGGTAACCCTTATCTGGACAGTATCATAAATGTACTACCTAGGGATGGTCGATACATAAGGGATGAAGTTACCTCATACCCTCCCCAATCTAAGGCCAACACATGGGGGATACAGATATCGCCTCAACAACAAGAATTTAAAACATCTTGGGGTTTTACAGAACCTCAGAACAACATGAACAGTTCTGTGGATCAGCCACTGGTATCTAGGGATACTATGGGCATTACCAGATCCCATGTTGGGGACAATCTACCATGTCAAGGTATTCAACCCATAGCCAATGACATACCTGTAGGTTATGGATTTCAACCAGGTCCCCAGGTAACAGGCAGGCACCCAGTATCTGCTGGAGTCCAGGCATTTGCTGACTTAGACCCTTTATGTTCCAGGGACCTGGGTGGATATGGTGGTAACATTACTACCAATCTACCACCAAATGATTATGGGGGGTCTACACCCATACCACACCCACAGATACATGACTTGCCCACAGCCCCTGTATGTAGGCCCAATGTAGAAACTCCCTTATTAGGGTACATAGATGGCCTCACCATACCAAACCGTATTAAACCGGATAACTCGGGGGATAGTAAACCTCCTCCCAATATGGGAACAGAGACCCACGTGGGGGATACAGCTGTTAAGTATACTCGTAGAGGTTCGGTAGACAGACAGTCAATATACCATAGGGACCCGGGGGGGGGGGGAGGCACACATATGATAGGCATAATCGGGACGACCACGGTTCTCGGCGCGGCTCAACCGATCGAGGGGCCGTTGACAATAGGTGTGCCCGCAATCCGCGTCGTGCCAGAGTGGAAAACCGCCGTGCCGACTCATCGGACAGTGAACCATCTGACGTAGATTTCTCGAGTCAGGAGGAGTCTAATGTGGAGTCATCCAGTGACAACTTCAACCGACGTCGGAGAGATGGACACCGCCACCACCGACATCGCAGTAAAAGCCAGCAGCGCCACAAGATGCCAACATTTACTGGTAAGGATAGATGGGAACCCTTCATCCTAAAATTTGACCGCATAGTAGCCGACAACGCATGGTCAGAGCGTAAGACAATTAACCGGTTCTTTGATTGTCTAAGCGGGGACGCGCTAGAATATGCAGATAAACTACCCGGCGCGCTCTCCTTTCATCGGCTAAAAAAGAAGATGAAGGAGAGGTTTAGTGACAAGGATGTACCTGTAGTAGCTAGGCGCGAGCTCCAGTATGCCAAGCAGGAGGAAACAGAGACCCTTGCTGAGTACGCTCAGCGTATCCAAACGCTTACCAATGATGGGTATGCTTACGCTGATGAGACCACCCAAGATCAAATCGCGACAGAATCCTTCTTAAAGGGATGCCGGGAGAAGGTGGCGGCTCAAAAAGCTATGGAAAAGAACCCCAAGACGGTTCATAAGGCCCTTAGATATATAAAGGCCTCGGTAGCGAACCAGCGCGCGTTATTTGGCACACGCTCATCACATTTTCCGAGTAGACAGGTGGAGTTCGCTGAAGGCACCAAACCCGGGGACGGTGAGACACAGCAGGAGATTATTAAAATGCTACGCGTTGAGGTAAATGATCTCAAACGGTCGCTTACGCGTGGTGGGACAGCTAACTCACCGTGTTACCAGCCTCGGGCCCCCACCTCCATACCATAATCAGGGTGGAGGTGAGGTGGTATCTCCGTATTACCCGCCGGCGGGGGATCCACGTTGGTATCCTCCGTATCGCGAAGGGAATCAAAATCCCGACCGAAGACCTCGATCTCCCGGGTACGACGAATCCCCGCGGCGCTTCCAACGGTCAACGGATAATGACGGCCATCAATTTCTGCCTAGGGACCGGGATCGTTCCCCTTCTGCTGACCGGAAGACGTGGGACCGAGGACGTAACTCTACGCCACCAGGATGGAGTAATGGTAGGAGCCAGGGCAACACGGAAGACAGCCGCGTCCCGGTAAACAATTCCATGTCCCCAGACCGCCAGAAAAGCCTTCCTACGCGGTCCCGCTCACCGTCACCCACGAACAAGGAATCAAGGGATTCATCCCCTCATAGGGAAATAAAGTTAGTCTCGGAAGGGAGTAGTCTAACCATACCTGTGACCTTGAATGGGACAACCATAAGGGCAGTCGTAAATACAGCCGCCACCATGACACTGATCCGGAGAGGATTGCTGGACCACATGAATGGACCACTTATACTGGGTAAAAGGGTACAGCTCAGAGGATTCACCGGCAACCTGGAGAATGTATGGGAAATTAAGGACATACTCATTGGGTTAGGAACCACGGTGACCCCCTGGACGGTATGTGAAGCACCCATCACAGATGACATGTTGCTGGGCGTAGATTTCCTAGCCAGGAACAGCTGTATCCTGGACATGAACTCTGGGAGGCTACTAATGGGAGATCAGGTAATCCCTCTCACACCTTACAGGGAGAACCCACAGGAACCACCCATGGTGTCCACCGCTCAGACAACTATTCCCTCAAACTCCATAGGAATTTGTGATGTCAGCTGGAACGAGACCACCCGGCAGCCGGTCATGGTCCAGCCCAACTCCAGTGCGGTGGGGCCATTATTTGGCAACACATCGGTATCCTCTGGGGTGGATCATGCCATTATGAAGGTGGTCAGTGACTTCAAAATTGCAAGGGGGAAGGACACTGAGCCGCCAGGAGAAGCCCATTCCAACAGAGACGTGTCATGGAAGACCCAGAATGATCCGAACCCAGGAGGTGGATCAGAGCTTCTTACAAACATGTCGGTAGTACCCGAGAACGCGCTGAAGGGCCGCTATCCGCAGTGTCGTGGGATTTCGCGCCAACAGAACCAGGGTCCGCTGAGTATGTCTGTCAAACCATGGAAGATTGACCCCGGGGGTACCTACTCATGCAGTCTAGGGGAAGAATGGGGACCCTATATCACTCTCCTATACAGGGAGACAAAAACTCCCCATAAGTTGGACATTAAGGTCCATTGGGAAGGGGCTGATACAGGACTAGGGGCCAAGTATTGTCACCACGATCGCTTAAAGCTCTACACGGGGGATACATTTCCCATATGGCTACGTCGCCTAAGACACAACCTCCTACCGGGGGCCGCGTACGATGATTCCTCGTGGACCGAAGTACCCTCGGACGAGGAGGACATAGACCCGTGTAATGCGAGTTCAGGGGAGGACAGTGACGCTCCGACGGCGAGTCGTGGGGGGGAACACCCCGGAAGCGGTAGTAACACACCGCCAAGTGTGGTGTCCCCGAATAAACCATCAACAGGCCCCGGGGTCTCGAACCGCTCGAATACCGTTGGCTTTCCCGATAGCATTTTGAGGGGGGACCAGAATAAACCAGTAACGCGTACGGGGAGACGGAAGGGGGGAAGGTAAGTTAGGCAAGCGAATACAGGTGGTGTGTGTAGGCACAAATGCAGGTGGTGTATAGGAGTATATAGATAGGAAATGCTACTATTCCGATCCATACAATGCAACTCTCAGTCAATTCCGTTGCAGGACTATAAATGGACATCCTTGAATTGCACCACCGGGAAGATGGGCTCGAGGACCTCCTTAGGGAGGTCCAAGGGTTATTAGAACCCGAAGCCCCATGGCCATCGACCCCCAAAGGGCCGGTGGGTGGGACTTCTCCCTCAGGGACTCCACCGTCCACAGGGACGGAGGAGTCCAAAACGTATGCAAATCCGACTCCTCAATTGGAGTCGGAGACTTCCTCGCCCCCAGGGCCCGTCAGTGCTCCCCTGGCAGAGCCGGAGAAGACAGATCTTGAGGGCGACAACATTCCCCCTGAAACGTCCGGGGGGGATGCCCCTTCACCATCCCGGGGCCCCACTAAAACACCAAACCCGATATCCACCTTGCCACCGCTTTATAGGAGCTGGAGGTGACTGTGGAGCCCCTAAATATCCAAAATAGAGGAATGCCTCCTAGGGTTCCAAATTATTTGTAGAACCTCAAGGGGGCAAGTCTTAAAAGTCTATGTAACCAGTAATGTGCACCGCGGGGTTCCAGTGGAACCTCAGCAGGCAGCATCCCAATTGATATTTATATACTTGATGAAATATCGGAATTCTCTAATTCTCGGAAGGAGGGTTTAGAGTTCAAGGCACTCTGGTGCTGATGGAACTTTAAGTCCCTCAAGGGGGACGTGCAGTCACACAGAGATCTCTCCTCAATTTGTGGGTCCGAGAGCCTCTGAGGGTGTGCACGCTGCCACAACACCAACAGATTGATAAGGTGTGAGGTTCTATACCTCCAGCACAAGTTCTCAAGGTCACCGCAGGCTCCCCCCTTGAGTATATTCAGGTGGAGAGGGAGGAATCTGTGGAGACAGGTATATAGCTTACCTGAGAGACCCTCCCCTGAGAACTAATACATATAATTAAAATTCGATCAGGTCATCAGGTAGCCATTGGTCACAGAGCACACCTCATCTTAAGAGAGGGGGTGAGGAATGGAGTACACTTCTAGTATAAGTAGTTTTTTATCAAGAGTGCTCTCCAATAAAAGGGGGGAGGGAATGGAGTGACTACGCTCCTAGTATTTTTATCCTATGAAACTATCAGTTTTGGTTGAATTGGTTAAAATACATCTAATGTATATAGGATCAGTTATGGCTTAAGTGTTGCCCATAGAACCGTCGGGTACTGGGACCTACCACTTAGTAGTGGAACTGTCATCCGAGTGGGGCTGGGACTTAACAAGCAACTTAAAGCCTTTCCTCACATAGGGGAATGTAAATATTGTACATATATCAGTTGCACAAATAGTTATTCTTCATCTCAGCAGGTATAATTTCATGAAGTAAGTTGCATTAACCCTCAATAAAATCCCTCCACATAAAACAGTAAATGGTTGTTCAAGGAACCCCTGGAATTTCTCAGGCTGGGGCCTTCGGAACAACCCCAACTCCCTTAAGTTTGGATATTTAAATATATACTCAGAGTTAAATGTTAGTTAGGAAGTCTGAGGATAAAACCCCTCTGACCGTCGTCTAACACAGCAGTTATATACATAGCTGCTATTAGTAAAACAAAAATAGAATTTCAGAAATTAGGATCTCGGCTATTCTGAAAGAATCTCCCATGTGAGTAACGGTTCCAAAGTGCACCGTTTCCAGTCATGGGAGTTAGACAACAGACATAGGATTAGATCTAGCTTAAGGAGGCCCACACCCTCGTCGTCCCTCGGAAGATCATCAACCCTAGAATCTGGAGCCCTCCATGCCATTGGATCCATGAATGCTAGGACACCCACCAATTCTTCCCAGGGAGTGTACAGAGTCCAGGAGGGGGCCTTCATAAAACAGGGAGGAGTGTAGTGAAAATCGGGGGAGTTATCTCCCTTGGTTGGAGCTCATTCCGCACGTGAGCTAGTATAAAATCCCGCGGGGTGTCAGAGAGCGGTCTCTTTGATCCTGAACCCTGCAATGCACACATACAGCCACTAAACGTGAGTACTCGTCACTGTATTGTATGGGTTTTGGGATACGGGAGCATTCATTAGTCTTCTAGAGAAGGCTGGTGATAACCCACACCAGTTTTCTCTACAGTATGGTGGTGTAAACCAGGAAAACGCTGGATTGTTATATCGTATTTATGTGTAGTCTTAGTACCATTGTATCGCTGTTTATCGCTAGCTTGGCCTGATCGTTCCTTATATTACAGCAGAACATCATATGAAACAGGTATAATGCCTGGAAAACTACCTTATCTAGCTCTACTTGCTCTAGCTTTAGCTATTTCTATAGTATGATCACGTTTCTGTATTTGGTAAAGAATTGATGAAAAAATCCCCATTATTGAATTTACTACTGACAAGCCACTGAGGTTTTTTTTATCAACTTAAGATATATGTATTAAATAGAGATATCATTATTTCAAATAGTGATTATCTCTATTTAAACAGACATATACCATTCAAATTTTGAATTCAGATATCTATTCATTTAAAAATGTAGATGACCTAGAACAGATATCTGTATTTCTAATTTAAAATTACAAATTATATCTCTAATTTTCAATGAGATATTTCTATTGAGTTGTATTTATTATTATAACGTTCAAATGTTTGCTTAACAATTGTGTGTATCCAGGACTACAAATATAGAATTCTAGAATATAGACGGTTTGGTTTGGTTTTATTTGTTTAACGTCCTACTAACAGCTAAGATCATTTAAGGACGCACGGCCTCCGGTGTTTGCGATATGCGTGTGGTGAGTGTGTGTGTGTGTGATTTGGGAGGATGCGGTATGTTTGTGTCAAGTCTCCTTGTGATAGGCCGGAACGTTTGCCGATTTATAGTGCTACCTCACTGACGTATACTGCCGAAGACACCCAGTCACATTATACTGGCAACGGGCAAACCAGTCATCCCACTCCCAAAATATTGAGCGCTAAGCAGGAGTACATACAACTGTATATGTAGCAACTACCATTTTTAATGACTCTGATATATATTAGGACCGAGACCACAATTAGCTTCGCTATATGTTTCATTGTAACATTAAAATTCATAATAAATTCCCAAAATCTCATATGCAACTTTCCATCTCACCTGCCCAAGACCAACATCTGAGAAGCAAAATATAAAAGTTTCAACCCAGCATGTTCAGCATTTTCTGGAGATAGCTGTCAAAATGTGTCACCAACGTGGATTATATACATCCGGGTCAGGGGTAGAGGTCAAATCAGGACTCATCACACAGGGTCCTGGAGCACATAATAAATGATCAATGTTATTATTTTACATCACAAAGCCTAGATTGACATCTCTGCTATAAATCCACATTAAATTCATCAATAGAAATCAAGTTCAAAGAGGCATTTGATTTGTTTTCCTGAAATACATACATTTTTGAGGGGACTTCATTCGTGGGGCCTGAACCCGGAAGTACTTAATTGTGGTCTCAGTCCTATTATAGGACACTATTTTTGTCAAAAACTTAAAATAATTATTTTCATAAACTTTGAGCTATTTGAAATCATGCTGTGAAAACAGAATTACTCTATGACACATAAAACAGGAATTACAGAGATCTAAAAACACCCTATTGACACTGAAAATCAAGACACAATTCTACATACAGCTACTATGTATATTTCTGATATCATGTGATAGATAAAATGAAACAGTTTTTTCAATAATTGAGATATTTCAATTCTGTAAACTGGTTTAGAAACTTTGATATTCCCTGCATATAACTATATATAGTTTGATCCCAATTTCAAATTTTAACTTTAATTTTTAAAGAATTTAAAATTTTGCTTTAAAATATTCTAATTTTGTTATCAGACTGATATCATAACTGTTTCAAAGCATTAATCAGGTCTCATAAGGACATGAAATAATCTAAATGCAACAATAAAGACTTGCAGTGACCAACCACAGTGAGTGACCACCCATAGACACATGTACACTAGCCAGCACTTGTTTACAATTACTGTTATGCTGTCCAGCCATAGGCAGAGAAGAGGGGTGGAGGGAAGTGAAGCATAAGCTGGTTCAACTGAGCTCAGAAGAACTATACAGCAAAGTATAAACCTAAAATGAAGAGGAGAACCCTATCGCTACTAGAAGAACAGCACAAAGATCATGCGAGAGGTCCAAGTCTGCTTGGAAGTCTGACTACAGGAGAGGACAGCTATAGATCCAGCAAATGCATGGGAGACAATCAGCTTCAGGATCATCTATATTGAGAAGCCAAAACAAACTGTTTAAGAGACAGTGGGAAACCTGAAAATAAGACATTGAATTCAAAATTCAAAAACAAATATGTAACAACAACAAAAAAGTTACATATACAAATATATATGACTACCTAAAGAGGGAGCCTCCCCGTGGCGGTGGTCGGGAATGTTGTGTCTCTGGATACAATAGCTAATACCCTCAAAACAATTAAAACAATTAAAATAAATATGTTTTAAATTTTCAAATCTAAAAATCATTCCCTATAGAATACATGACCATGTCAAATATTTAAATAAAAATCAAAACAAAAATAATTAAAAAATTCTAAAAAAAATAACATAAAAAATCATTTTAAATTTTAATTTGAAGTTAAATTCATGTTGAATTTGAAAAATAGCTTTACTAACTAATCACAAATATAACTGTCAACAAGCATGTCAAATTTTAAGAGAATCGGCCAAAAAATGTGGATTTGTCAAAAAAAACATGGATTTCGGGGCCTATCATATCAGGACCGAGACCACAATTAGCTTCGCTATATGTTTCATTGTAACATTAAAATTCATAATAAATTCCCAAAATCTCATATGCAACTTTCCATCTCACCTGCCCAAGACCAACATCTGAGAAGCAAAATATAAAAGTTTCAACCCAGCATGTTCGGCATTTTCTGGAGATAGCTGTCAAAATGTGTCACCAACGTGGATTATATACATCCGGGTCAGGGGTAGAGGTCAAATCAGGACTCATCACACAGGGTCCTGGAGCACATAATAAATGATCATTGTTATTATTTTACATCACAAAACCTAGATTGACATCTCTACTATAAATCCACATTAAATTCATCAATAGAAATCAAGTTCAAAGAGGCATTTGATTTGTTTTCCTGAAATACATACATTTTTGAGGGGACTTCATTCGTGGGGCCTGAACCCGGAAGTACTTAATTGTGGTCTCAGTCCATATGTCTCGGCAAGGGGACAGAATCCAAAGCCTTCCTCACAGGGGCGAACGCTCAACTGAAGACCAAAAGTTAGGCATTGTCAAGGGAGACATTATGAAGAAGAAAGTTTTTCAGAAAGAAGAGAAAAGATAAGATCCCAATTTTAGTCGCCTCTTACGATGGGGGCAGCAGGTACAATTCTTACGCCCTACCTGCAGAGCAGGAATATAGATACTCCAACAATGTTAAGAGGTTTTACACGGCGAGATACTTTTGACAGGCATATCCGATAGAAAAAGAGCCGACCAGCGGCCTCTTATGTTATAGGAGTAGAATATGGACAGCAATTGGGAATAAAAAGGCATTTGTATGTGTCTTTTGTAGCAGTTATTGGGTTGGAGTGTGAGGGGTAGTCAGGAGGAGATTATTCTGGGCTTCTCAGAAGAGTAAAAATATTCAGACTGCAGCAATGGAATTAAGAATAGAACATTAAGTTTTTGCCTCAAAGCTGTATTTGAAATTACTGGAAATATTGAACATACCAGGTATGTGGATTTTTTTTTATCAAGTCAGGTGTGTCTTGAATTATCTTGGAGCAAACCCAGACAGAAAGATTTCTAATTATTGTGAAATCAAAGTATTACCCCCGATCAGGCTCAAATTGAATGGGATAAACGAGAGATCAAGAGGAACATACACATGATCGGTAGAAAAATGCTCTCTAAGATTTCTAGACAAGCCTCTGAGGTGTCATTGTCCTGTTTTCTGTAGCCTTAATATACGAGGGCCTCGTATCTACGATGGCCGACAGCGGCTGCCAAATAACAACTAAAGAGTAATAGATTTGTGTACATGTACATTTCCTAGGCGTACAGTACAACTACTCAATATTGCAAAATGCGTACATGTACATTTTGCAACTTGTCATGTACAGTACAACTACTCAATATTGCATAATGCGTACATGTACATTTTGCAACTTGTCATGTACAGTACAACTACTCAATATTGCATAATGCGTACATGTACATTTTGCAACTTGTCATGTACAGTACAACTACCTAATATCCATTAACATTCCTAACATTCGAATCCAACATTCCACGATTTGACGCACTCGTGAAAAATATCAAAATATTAGCCCCACTCGTGAAATATATTTGGTATTACTGAAGACACTGTTAGATATCCTCTATACATTTAATCACAATTTTGGTTGATCTTTGGCCAAGGAAGATTTCTGCAAAAAAATCATTGAAAATTGGTTCAGGGTTTTCTAAGAGGTCAAAAATGTAAATTGTTAACAGACGCACGAAGGACGATTAGAATACATGTAGGACAGTTGGGACCTCGTTTAAGGTGACCTAATAAAAAGTGAGTGAGAAATCAGCATAGCTGCAACAAAAGGTAAGCATTATTTCATCAATTAATGCATATTGAAAACACATAAGCAATCCTTTCTTTGTTACCATATTTGAGCTCTACAGAAACATATATTGTTAGTAAACAAATATGTTAAATTGCACAGTGATATATAAAACGAAAATTGTATTAAACATTAATACACGATGCCCAGAGGGCCTGCATCACTCACCGGAATATTTCAATAATTATGGCAGAATTCTGTAATTTAAGTTACGTTACAATTTTTTTTTTTCATTTGAACTGCCTCTCCCAACATGGTTTAAACTACAGGTGGCTAAATCCTGCCGCAAGGGTGCCACGTCCTTCATGTATACAACACTTGGCCTAGTAGGTACATTGTACATGTATTTAAAAAAAAAAAACTCAATTCCCCCTATTGGACACCACCCCTCAAGCCGTAATGGAGACACACCCTCTGTTCATACAGCGTTAGATCTTCTTTGCCCATTAATGTTCCAAGCCAAATTACATCAACATCCATTCAAGAATTAAGGACCTGTAGGGATTTAAAAGATATACCTCAACTTCCCCTATTGGTCCCGCCCCTCCTACCCTAGGGGAGACATACATTTCGTGTATCCTTTGCTAAATAATGCTCCATGTGAACAACAGACGTTGCGCTATCGCATAAGCTCACCAAGCCTTCAGGTCAGGTGTGCTAAAAACTTCATAATAAGGCAATAACTCTAACTTCATGTCAAATAATTCTAATTTTTGATCTCGTCCGACAATTTATTGCTACATACAAATTTTTATCAAACTTGACTGATATTTACTCCGTTCATGGTGTTCGCGACGTGCAATAATATTATACAAACGGCAATAACTTTATTACTGTCGAATAACGATCTTGACGATAAATGGCTACATACAAAGTTTCACCAAACTTGGTTGATATTTACTCCAGTCTCAGAGATCTTGTTGATATCTGACTATAAAGTTTCACCAAACTTGGTTGATATTTACTCCAGTCTCAGAGATCTTGTTGATATCTGACTATAAAGTTTCATCAAACTTGGTTGATATTTACTCAGGTTATCGTGTTCACAAGGTATCGTTGATGGACGGACGGGCAGACGGACGCCACGATATGGCATAAGCTCACGTTGGTCCTTTGGACCAGGTG
>NW_022982702.1:0-24034 GCF_902652985.1 Pecten maximus
CCAAATTTTGGATTTTAGAACCAAAAAACAAAACCAAAAAATCCCCACAAAATTTTTTTATTTTGTATCAATTTTCTTCTACAAGGCCACATTTCTATTATGAAAAATAAAGAGATTGGCCCATCGCCTATTTTTTTAAATTGTTAACCTATTTTTTTCATTTTTATTTTGATGTTCCCCCAATTTTGATAGACCAGAAAACATGAAATCCCATTCTATTGTGTCAAACGCCTTTGAATCAAGAAAGAGTTTACACGCTTCTATATTAAACTTTTCCGAATAATCTATAATATCCTGAACTTGTCTTATGTTATATCGAAAAAATCTATTTTTTATGTAACCATTTTGGTTTGTGTGAATAATTTTTGGCATTACTTCTTTTAATCTTGTACATGTAGCTAAAACAAATGCAGCGATTTTATAATATATGTTTAGTAAAGAGATTGGTCTCCAATTTTCAAGACTCAATACATCATTTTTCTTGTAAATTAAGGAAACTTAACCTACTTTTTGTGTTTCACTTAGTTCTTGATGTTCGTGCGCTTCATTCAATGATTCTGCAACTAGTTTCCCTATCTTGTCGCAAAAACATCGATAACATTCTACAGAAAGTCCATCGGTGCCAGGACTTTTATTTAATTTAATTTTAAAAATAGCCTTAGTGCTTAGAGCCTTAGTTATATAGCCATCACAAGATTTACTTTTATTATCTGTTAATTTATAATCTAATTCTGTATTATGGATATATTCATCAATTTTATTTTTACTTATTTTTAAAGAATTGTTTAATTTTTTTTAGAAATTGTGTATAGAGGGTGACACCTGAAGGATGTCACAGATGGAATGAAGTGTAGTAAGGGGCGATAACTCTGTGTGAGCATGTTTTGTCAAAATCGCTCAATATCTAAGTTTCGACCAATAAAAAGACTGTTGTTCGTATAAAGGCAACAAAACCAATCAAGTTGAATTTGCAATCCCCTTAATACCCCCATATATCAAATCTAATTGAAATTGAACATTATCTACATATTGACCAATCAGAGGCCAGGAATTGGCGACCGTTTTGTTTAAATGTGAAAGTGAGGCTACAAGAGCGACCGGTGTTCAATGATGTTCCTACATATCAAGTTTCATCAAAATCGGACAATATCTAAATTTGAACCAAGCAGAGCTCAGTTGATGGCGGCGATTTCCCATGATGTACATACAAATAAACAAGGGCCCGTTGCAGGGCCGTAACATACGCCCGCGCAATATTTAGCCTGGGTAAAGTAGTATTGGAGTTATGGTCCGGACAAGTAAAATCATCAAAGGGGAATAACTCCGCAAATATGGGGGAAAGGGGGCATGATTTTGGTATGCGACACTCCGAGTCATCAAGAGGTATATTTGTGTCAAGTATGGAGAGCCTGGGTAAAGTAGTATTGGAGTTATGGTCCGGACAAGTAAAATCATCAAAGGGGAATAACTCCGCAAATACGGGGGAAAGGGGTATGATTTTGGTATGCCACACTCCGAGTCATCAAGATGTATATTTGTGTCAAGTATGGAGAGCCTGGGTCGAGCAGTATTGGTGTTATGGTCCGGACAAGTAAAATCATCAAAGGGGAATAACTCCACAAATACGGGGCGGGCGGGCGGGGGGGGGGGGGGGGGGGGGGGGGGGGGGGGGGGGGGGGGGGGGGGGGGGGGGGGGGGGTCCGGACACCATATGTGCCCGCCCACCCGCCAACATGATAACATTATAATGTACGTCGGGTCGGGCGTATAAAAATCATTAAAACAGGACAATATCTTAATTTGGAACAATTTCCTCACAATATAGGGATTAACTCAATATCCTCACAATAGAGGGATTAAATCAATTTCTTCACAATATGAGGATTAACTCAATCAGATGTAAATTTTCATGATTTTACAGGAATTAGCTCACGCCAATTTCAATCTTAGAGGAAAAGTTGATAATTCATACTTGCGTGAGGAAAATCCCATTTTTTGGTGTTTGCCAGTGGAACATAAATACAAATGAGAAAAGGAAAATTGTTTGGTTTTCTTTTTTGCCTAAATTATTTCAATAAGATGTTATTTTGAGAATTTCCCTGAAGTTCAAAGTCATGATCAGTGTCATTTTGTAGAAGTTGGTGACTACATCACTGAACAATATGCAGGAGGCCTGTCGCATGCCATCCAGGACACAACAAAAATAGCACTGAAAATAAATGACATGTCTTACTCTTAACTATGTTTGTTTTGTTGTTTGCAAGGAATCTCACTCCGTGAACAGCCAGGGTCATTTTGAGGTGAGGTCTCCATGTAGTAGTTGGTGACTACCTCTTTTATGCCATCAAGAGCATATTGTTTTCACATGTAAGCAAAAAGTTGAAATATGTTGGTATGGTATTAGAGGTAAAAATATTCGAAAATTTACTCATGTTTACCTGTATTTACTCATGTTTACCCGTGTTTACCGGACATTTTGAAGAATATTTTGTAAAATATTGATAAATAAATATTGGTAATTCTTTTATTTTGTCAAGTAATATTCTATAATACCTTTTGCATTAAGTTGAAATTGATTTTAATTCAAAAGAGAAAAAAAAAACACATTACAATACATGTTTCCATACCCAGAGTAATGAGTTTAACTTAATGCAACATAATAATTCACAATATTTTAGCATAAATTTGTCAGAGCAGATTTCTCGCACATTGTTTTCTTCGGTGCATGCGAGCGAAAGGTTTAAATATGTTGGTATGGTATTTGAGGCAAAGATATTTGAAAATTCACTAATTTCTACCTGTGTTCAGATGACATTTTGAAGACTATTTTGTAAAATTGTGATAGTTGAATTCTAGTAACTCTGATTTTGTCAGATTATTTTCTATAATACCTTTTGTAATAAGTTGAAATGAGTTTTAAATCAAAATATTTCCAAAAAATTACATGATATGATTCCACACACAAAATTACTTTAATTTAACTGAATGCGACATATAGTAATTGACAATATTTTAGCATCAATTTGTCAGAGCAGATTTCTCGCACATTGTTTTCCTCGGTGCATGCGAGCGAAAGGTTTAAATATGTTGGTGTGGTATTTGAGGCAAAGATATTTGAAAATCCAATAATTTTCCTGTGTGCAGATGACATTTCGAAGACAATTTTGTAAAATTGTAATGGTTGAATTCTGGTTACTCTGATTTTGTCAAATAATTTTCTATAATACCTTTTATGATAAGTTGAAATGAATTTTAAATCAAAATATTACAAAAAAAATAACATAACATGTTTTCACACCAAATTAACTTAATTTAACTTAATTCGACATAATAATTGACAATATTTTAGCATAAATTTGTCAGAACAGCTTTCTCGCACATTGTTTTCTTCGGTGTATGCGAGCGAAAGGTTTAAATATGTTGGTATGGTATTTGAGGCAAAGATATTTGAAAATCCACTAATTTTTGTGTGTGCAGGTGACATTTCGAAGAATATTTTGCAAAATTGTGAGAGCTGAATTCTGGTAACACTGATATTGTCAAATAATTTTTTATAATGCCTTTTCTAATAAGTTGCAATGAACTTTCAGTCAAGATATTAAAAAAGCTACTGTACATAACATGTTTTCCCACCCAAAATTAACTAAATTTAACTTAATCAGTTAATGCAATCATAATAATTGACAATATCTTTGTCTATCATATGATGTAGGCCTGCTGTAGTGTAGTGAGGAAGTTTCCAGCTTGCAGTGTAGGTGGTTCAATTTAAATAGTTCTACAAAATTAAATGAAATCTTAGCCATATTTAAGTCGCCCGCGTTCTACATATGCTTGTAATGATTTTTATAATGTTCATTGAACCGCGGGACTCTAGTAAGTCTATGTGTAGTGAACTAGGAAATAGCTTGATTGTTAGAAGTTATATCAATTAGTTTTATAATATAAGATAGGTACGTCTATAGTGTAGACAAGTTTTATATGTTATGTGTTCAAAGTTACCTAGAGTAGTTAAAGCTATACGCTATAGTCAGCCACATAGGCATACAGTCATCGATATATGTTTGGGTTACTTCCCTTGGATTGGTGTTGCTACGCCGCTTTGTTATTGTTGTTAAAACTTGTGGTAAGTGATAGTTTCGTATTTAGAATGGGTTTACGCACTTCGCTCATGTTAGCAGTAGATCACTGTACTATATAACGCAACCAAATTGCAACGCCTGAAAGTTAGTCGTATATATATAGCGCTGGCTTAGGTAAATGTATACACATGGTCAGTGATGGTCAGTGGTCACTATAATTAGAAGTGACGGTATAGGACTTAGACACGCCCACCATTTAGGGTTAAGTGAGATGATTGGTCAGTAGATCGCATCTTCATCCTTACATATTAATGAAGCCTTAAGGGGTATAAAAAGAGGTGCGCGATTAGCATAGGGAGTTCTCCTGGGATTATACTAAAACGGACTTGAGTGCCGTCCTGTTATTATCTAACATGTAGAAGTTACAAACTTTGGATTATGTGATCATGTGTGCGAACTTATAAACTTGTGTGAATGTGCCCGGGCAATCGTGTGAACTATATGGATGGAGTGTGAATGACCGATTTTGATGTACGATGCGGATTACTATGGATGTACTTTGCTGTATAACGTTGATGATCCTGTTGTTGAATAAAACTGTGAACTTTATATCTGTTGTCAAGTTATGTTTATCTCAGCCACAAACATCCCAAAAAGGACTTACGTTAATACGTTACAAAAATGTAACATTGGTGGCAGCGCTGGTGGGATGTAATTAAACTGTGGTTGTGATAAACTTAACAAAATGGATTTTACTACGCCACGGAGAACTGTGAGACCCTCCGTACGTCGGAATTTATCAGAGGAGTTTGACACCATGGACGAAAACAACTCGCCTCAGGCTTCACCTGCGGCGTCACTACAAACACCGTGTGTTGTTAGTCCAAACTCTCCTAGTACACAAGTTGGGCGACACCAGTTCGGGAAGTTCGCAATTAAATGGATGTTAGTGTTATTGTTTCTCGCGTTGTGTGTGTACACTTTGTACAAACGTTACCCAAACCATATCATCGTGTGTTTTACCAAGGAATTTATTGTGATTGGAATGATGGCCATTGGTTTAGCGGTAGCAGTATCTCTCGTGTGGAAATTAATGAGAGATCCGTTAACCATGAATATGGTACAGGATTTAAGTCAGAATTTCCTGGATAACGTGAACACAGACGTGGAGGCAAATATTAGTTACAATCCATCTGGAGTAAGGGGAACGTCCGTGTTTCAAATTCCCTTAAAGCGTACATTCAGTGGAGATGATAAAGAAATCTGGAGTGAATACATTCGTTATTTTGACAATGTGTCATGTCTGAACAACTGGAAACCAGATAGGGCTTTGAAAGTATTTTATACAATTCTTAGAGGCCAAGCTGAAGTCTTCGCGTACGGATTACCGGAAACAACTCGTGCAAACTTTGATGAACTTAGAAAACGTATGGATGAACGTTTTGGCCATAAAGCGATGAAGGAAAGTTACATCGCTGAGGCAAAACTTCGGAAACGTAAAACTAACGAATCTTTCCGTGATTTCGCACAAGCACTACAGGACCTGTTTAGGAGAGCATATCCGGATAACCGTGAGTACGTTGAAGAAAGCTCCTTAAAAACATTCCTAGATAACTGTAGCCTATCTGAGAACTTTCGAGTTGCTATTAGACGAATGCGGCCTAAGACAATACATGACGCGGTCACTTACGCTATGCAGGAAGAGTGTATTCAAGTTAGTGAAAAACACCAGAGATCGGGTGGGAACCGCGGAGTGTATAATGTAAAAGCCAAGAATGAGAAAACTCCGGAAAAGAACTCTAAAAAACTGGCATGTTTCCAATGTGGAAGTACTGATCATTTGAGAAACAAGTGTCCTGATTTAGACAGAACTAAAGCGTCAAAAGACCAGAAATCCAAATCTAACCAGTTAAACGGGCAGAAACTGACACAGTAGGCCGTGTGCCAGTCAACGATTCGAGTAGGCCTAACCCAGGAAAAATCCAAAGTCATATTCCGCGTTATAACAAGTTAAATGTGGGAATAAAAACAGACATTGGAAAGAATGAAAGTACAGATTTATCTTCCGCGAATCATCGCAAACAGGAAGAGTCGAACGATTTACTCGAAATTAAAGTTCAAAGTAATTCGAGTATGACAGTGAAAGGATTAATTTATGGGAATCCTTTAACTTGGAAAGTAGATACTGGTGCCAGGAGAACCTTCATAACAGAAGATACTTTTTGGAGTATTTCATCAGCAGAACGGCCTGAGTTAGAACCGTCTCGAACTCGATTCCAAACTGCCGACGGAAACGAAATAACTGTTATTGGAACTGCGATTATGTGTTTAACATTTGGCGATGCTAGTGTACAATTTAGAGTGTTTGTCGGGCAAATTAAAACGAATTTGCTTGGACAGGATTTTGTAACAAAATTCAAGTGTCAATGGGATTATGATACGTGGATGTTTACTATAAACAACACCCCTGGATTAAATAACTCTCACGTGAATGGATGTACTTTTGTAAGCAGCCGTGTTGTCAGTGCCGAAACTGTGAATATTCCGCCTATGCACGAAGTTGTGATTAAAGCTAGACTGACTAGAAAAACATCGTCTGTAGAGGGAGTGTTAGTACCCGAACAGAAGTTTTTGTATTCCCATAGATTAGCGTTGGCGCGTGTGTTAGTAGATACTACACAAGGAACTGTATACGCCAGATTGTTTAATCCGAATACTGAGTCAGTGACAGTTAATCGAAATACTCATATGGCGATATTCGTGCCTGTTAAAGCTATCGGAGGACCGATAAATTTTAATTCGGAGGAAATAGCTCAGGTAGTCGAGTCGGAGACAACAAAGTTACCAGAACATTTAGTGGATATGTTTGAACGAGGCTGTGGAAATTTGACAATGTCAGAACGTGATGAGTTTAAACAGTTTATAGCGGAACGGCAAGGTACATTCGCGGATCCTAAGGGAGCCATGGAAACAACGAATCTTGGCACGCACGATATTAAACTTAAGGACGAGACACCTTTTAAGGAGCCTGTCAGGAGATTCCCTTTGTTTAAACGACAGGTGTTATCTGAGGAAATAGATAAACTGGAGAAACAGGGAATTATAGAGAAAAGTTCTAGCCCGTGGACCTCAAACCTAGTGTTGGTTAAGAAAAAGGATAATTCTTGGAGAGTATGTGTCGATTACAGACGACTGAATGAGCAGTCTATTAAGGATGCGTATCCTATTTGCCGTATCGATGATAATTTGGACGCACTCAGTGGAGCTGTGTGGTTTACTTCGCTTGATTTAAATATGGCTTATCATCAAGTTCCAATGAAAGAGGAAGCGAAGGAGAAAACTGCTTTTTGTACGCCTCAGGGAGGATTATTTCAATACACGAAAATGGCTTTTGGGCTTTGTAACGCGCCAGCCACGTTTTCCAGGATTATTGAAAAAGCACTTAGTGGATTGCAGTGGCATATTTTAGTGCTATATCTGGACGATATTATCGTGTATGCGAAGGATTTTAAACAGCATTTGTGTAATTTAACCGCTGTTTTTGACCGCCTAGATAACGCGAATTTGAAGTTAAAGGCAAAGAAATGCAACTTCTTCTGCAGGGAAGTTAAGTTCCTAGGGCATGTGGTTTCCCAGGATGGCATTGAGACGGATCCTTCGAAAATCCAGGCAATTAAAGCAATGTCTGCTCCAACAAATGTGACTGAGTTGAGGTCGTTTTTGGGACTTGCGTCGTATTATCGGAAATTCGTGTTCGGTTTCGCACAAATAGCGAAATGTCTGCATGACCTCACCAGGAAAGGTGTTAAATGGTTATGGACTGAGGAATGTATGGATGCATTTAACGAACTGAAACAACGGCTTATATCTGCTCCGATTCTCGGATATCCTAACATGGGAGGTGGAATGTTTATTCTAGACACGGATGCTAGTAACTTTGCTATCGGTGCTGTGTTGTCACAAATCCAAGATGGCCGCGAAGTCGTAATTGCCTACGCTAGCAGATCTCTTACTAGGGAGGAGAAAAACTATTGTGTCACTCGCAAGGAAATGCTTGCAGTAGTTTATTTTGTAAAATATTACAGACACTATCTTTTGGGTCGTGAGTTCCTGATAAGGACAGACCATGGATCTTTAACGTGGTTATACAGATTCAAAAATCCGGATGGACAAGTGTGTCGATGGATACAGAGGCTCGGTGAGTACAACTTTAAAATCCAACATCGACCTGGTGTAAAACATGCTAACGCGGACGCGTTGTCGAGATTAACCTCTGATCCATGTAAACAGTGTAAATTACCGTTAGACTTTGAGTACAATGGTCCAGTGGAGTCCACCAGTAAGACACTTAGAGGTACACAGGATAGCGATAAAGACAGTGAACCCGACGATATGTCGCTAAGGTTAGAAACTTTATTCGGAACTGTTGAACCTGTGTTAGCGAAAAAGGCAGAACCAGTGTTAAAAACAAAGGTAAAACCTGTGGTGGAGAAAAAGACCAAACGTGGTAGAATACCTAACAGGCCGCCTGTGGCTATTCAAAAACCTGTACCAGAGGAAGAACTAACGCTTAAACAAATCAGTGCAGCTCAGGCTAAAGATGAGCATATTGGACCTATGATTAGGCTGATTAAAGTGTTCGAGAAAAGTGGTACGAAACCGGATATTGAACATTTATCTTCGTACAGTCCATGAGTGCAAATTTTGGTACGCTAGATGGGATTTACTAGTGTTACATGAAAATGTTCTATATGAGAAAGTGGATCGAGTCAGATGAAATAGAAAGACTAAGGATATGTTTACCGACGTCTCTCCGAGACAGTGTTATGTGGTATCTACACGATTCCCCAGTCTCAGGACACCAAGGCATTTTTCGCACATGGAAACGAGCCCAAGTTAGTAAATATTACTGGCCCGGAATGAGACAATATGTGACGGATTATGTCAGAGCGTGTGATATTTGCGAGGAACGAAAGAATCCATCCGCGAAAAAACGACATCCGTTAAAATCATTTGTGACGGGGAGTCGATTTGAGAGAATAGCGTCCGATATAACAGGACCTTTTCCTAAGTCAGAGGAAGGAAATGTGTATCTTTTGGTGGTCACGGATTATTTCACCAAGTATACCGAGGCATATTGTGTACCTAACATAGAGGCAGAGACGATCGCGAGCGCTATATTCAAAGGCTGGATTAAACGGTATGGATGTCCAAGGGAAATATTTACAGATCAGGGATCTCAGTTCGAGGGAAAATTGTTCAAAGAACTGTGTAAATGCCTTGGAATAAATAAAACAAGGACAACACCCTATCACCCGCGAGCTGACGGAATGGTTGAACGGTTCAATAGAACAGTGAAAGAAATGCTATCTAAATACATTTGTGAAAACCAAACCGACTGGGACGAGTATATAGATGGGATTATAATGGCCTATAATAGCACTCCGCATCAAAGTACGGGAATTTCTCCACATAGACTGGTTTTCGGTGAGGAAATGTGTGTACCTTTGGATATAACTTTGGGAAAAGACCCCAATGAAACAAAGTATCGCAACAGTTCGGAGTACGTCAGAAAACTTATAGATAAGTTGGAACAGTCTTTTAGTGTGGCACGGGAAAAGATGGCTATTTCAGCAAAACGCCAAAAAGTCCATTATGACAAAAATGTGAAGGAAAAGTCGTATGATATTGGAGATAAAGTGCGGAGATTCCAACACAAAATCATAGTAGGAACTAAAGCTAAATTAGCACGTGACTGGACTGGACCTTGGACCGTAGTCGAGCGGCTCAGTGATGTACTTTATAAAATTCGCCACTCCGAGAGATCAAAACCTGTAGTTATACACGGGGACAATCTGAAGCCTTACGGAGGCACGCCGATTGAGGACAGCGGGGCTGACCCACGTCCAGCGGGACCTGTCACCCCTAAACGAAATTTACCTGAGCGTTTGGACTCGCCCGGTCCAACGACTGACCACAGCCAGAGGCAGTTGACACCCCCCGTTGCCAGGACAACTAGGACTGGACGCACCGTAATAAAACCCTGGCGCTTTCGCTAGATGGTCATTCTGAACATTACACTTGGATTTATTACACCTTACTATTGAAAGATGAAAATCGCGGAAGAAGACTCCCCAGGGAATGTAGATGATCACCATGACAACCTTGTTGAGGGGATGGAACATAACGACGAGTATGACGAAGCGTTCCAGGACCTGTTAGAAGATTTATTTGGGGGAGAGGGACGCGCTGATGAAATGCAAGTGCAAAGTTCACCAGAGAGCTCAGCGTCCACTTGGCGGTACGCTATGTCCCCATATCCAAGTCCGGAGGAAATTAACATGTATGGCTTGTCGTCATCATCGTCCTCGTCACTAGCCTCGTCGCCATCTTCGGTAGCCGATGAAGCCTCATCTGATAATCAGAATGAAGCTGCAAGTGTCACGACTACCACGCAAATAGTGACAATTACGTTAAAAACGGTAACGTTAACCAAAACTGACGGTTCCACAGAAGTGGAACAGACTTCAACTGTCCAGTATGCGGAAGGAGTACAAGCGGCAGATGTGGATACACAACAAGTGTGCCGGGACGTGCTCAACCAGTTAAAAGAGCACGCCAGCCAGTAGTTCTAACCTTATGCCCTTAATGTACGCCTGCCCCTGGGGGGATGAAGTTGGAGTAACAAAAAGTGAAATTATAAACTGTGATATATTTTTCGATTTGGATTATTAATTTATTGCATTTTGTGAACTTTAAAACATTCGTTATATTTTTGGATTACTACCTGTGCAGATTACCCAGGGATTTAAAAGAATTCAAAGTGATGAAAGCTGTTGAACTGTAATTTACCAAGTGACTCAAAACTTTCGATGGATTAATCTTTATATTTAGGACGGAAATCAGTGACTTATTAATAAGTTTATCGATTGTAGATCGCATATATTACATGTGAGTTTTTGGGATTTATTTCACTGTGACAAGGTAAAGTACGGAATGTGTTGCTATTATTTTTACATGCAGTGGTAGATTTTGTTAAAACTCAACTTAAGGGTTACGGGTGGATTTTACTGTTAGTATTTTAGTATATCGTGCTAGTAGATATATACGTATACTTTGGGTTAAGTTACGGGTGGATATTATTGTTACTTTTTGAGTATATCGTACTGGTTGTTACGTATACATAGGGTTATAAATATTCCCAGATATCGATTGTCAATCATATCAGAAATATATTTCAAGTATTATTCGATTGTATCAGTGTAGCGAAGTAGGAACGATACCATTGTAAAATCGAGAGATGATCATGCAGTTGATAAAGTTATTATGACGGGTGTAATAGAGTATGTATGTGCGGAGAGTATGAGGTTTTATACTTTTTGTAGATCGTCTATATTTTTGAAAAGCACGGTATAAAAACCGTAAAATGTTGTGTTATTTTATTTTTGAAGATATTAAACTTGATATAGTTGTTCGTAGGGGCAGCCATAACTGTATAATTATGTCGACATTATTTCCGAAATATGGGGACGCCTGTATAGTGAAATGTATGTTTTTGAACTTTATAATAATTAACCATGAAACGTTTTCATGTTATTGTTATAGACAGTGCCAAAGTTTTAAATGCTCGAATAACCGTATATCTGTTATACAAAGATGTTTTTATATGTTTTGATAGGTTAGAGCCTATAACCTTGCTTGAGATTTTAATGTAAGGATTTTTGCCTTTATACGGTACGGACGTTAATATGTTTAAAACATGTAGGATGTTTGTTGGGACACAAACTCTTCAAAAGAAGGGGGTTGTGTAGTGAACTAGGAAATAGCTTGATTGTTAGAAGTTATATCAATTAGTTTTATAATATAAGATAGGTACGTCGTTAGTGTAGACAAGTTTTATATGTTATGTGTTCAAAGTTACCTAGAGTAGTTAAAGCTATACGCTATAGTCAGCCACATAGGCATACAGTCATCGATATATGTTTGGGTTACTTCCCTTGGATTGATGTTGCTACGCCGCTTTGTTATTGTTGTTAAAACTTGTGGTAAGTGATAGTTTCGTATTTAGAATGGGTTTACGCACTTCGCTCATGTTAGCAGTAGATCACTGTACTATATAACGCAACCAAATTGCAACGCCTAAAATTTAGTCGTATATATATAGCGCTGGCTTAGGTAAATGTATACACATGGTCAGTGATGGTCAGTGGTCACTATAATTAGAAGTGACGGTATAGGACTTAGACACGCCCACAATTTAGGGTTAAGTGAGATGATTGGTCAGTAGATCGTATCTTCATCCTTACATATTAATGAAGCCTTAAGGGGTATAAAAAGAGGTGCGCGATTAGCATAGGGAGTTCTCCTGGGATTATACTAAAACGGACTTGAGTGCCGTCCGGTTAGGATCTAACATGTAGAAGTTACAAACTTTGGATTATGTGATCATGTGTGCGAACTTATAAACTTGTGTGAATGTGCCCGGGCAATCGTGTGAACTATATGGATGGAGTGTGAATGACCGATTTTGATGTACGATGCGGATTACTATGGATCAGAGACCTATATACTAGGGATTCGCAACAAGCTCATTGGCTTACCAAACGTCACCGCCGAGCGGAAGTTCGGGTGATTTATCCCAGAGTGCATTGCTGCTCCTACTGTTTAGACGCCATATTGAAAGTACGCCTGAAACACGGTCAGCTTTATCACAGCTCATAGAAGACTATTGTCCGATAACCAATCACGGGAATCAAACGTAAGTGTAATTTTTTTATGTAAACTGGTGTTTCAAACGTATTCCGTCGTACTTTATGTTCGGAAGACTGCACATGTGACCGTTCAACTTCTTTTCACGGCGATTACCGTGCTGGTTAGCTTATGTCGGGCCGCTTATGTCTGGGGTTAAGGACAGTGCTACATGGTTTCAGTTTAACTCCTTTTTTATTTATTGACCAATTTCAAAATGGTTTTCAAATAAGTGTTGCTCGATAGTTACTGTATCGCGTTTAGTCAAATTTGTTGTGTAATTCATTGTGAATATTTAGTTATTGCCCAGTGAAAATAAGTAAACAAAACAAATGATGGTTATACTGTGAATGTCTGGTGTTAAGGACATGTACAGTGCTACATGGTTTCAGTTAAACTCCTTTTTTATTTATTGACCAATTTCAAAATGGTTTTCAAATAAGTGTTGCTCGATAGTTACTGTATCGCGTTTAGTCAAATTTGTTGTGTAATTCATTGTGAATATTTAGTTATTGCCCAGTGAAAATAAGTAAACAAAACAAATGATGGTTATACTGTGAATGTCTGGTGTTAAGGACATGTACAGTGCTACATGGTTTCAGTTAAACTCCTTTTTTATTTATTGACCAATTTCAAAATGGTTTTCAAATAAGTGTTGCTCGATAGTTACTGTATCGCGTTTAGTCAAATTTGTTGTGTAATTCATTGTGAATATTTAGTTATTGCCCGGTGAAAATTAGTAAACAAAACAAGAGAAAAAGATGGCTGGTATATATATATATACTATCGTCTATTTTGTTTTTAACTGGAAGGTGTATATAATTCAAACTATCCATTAATTATATTCAATTCAACTTTAATATCATATTTATGATTAGATTAGTGATTTGATAGCTATAATCTGTAGAATTTTATATAGTATAATCATGACTTCTGTTAACACTGATCTCATGAATAATAAAGCCATTTTTGAAAGAAATGCATTAATTGAAACTAATTGATAAAAGCATAAATCAGTCTAATGTAAATTAAATTAAATATTATACTTTTTGTAAATTATTTAGTGTTTCAACACAGATATTTGATACAGAATTGCAGGGATTGATCGAGGAATGAGTGTGTTGGGATATAATAGCTATATCTTTTGCACATAGCAAAACATTAAATACTGCGGTATATATTTTATTGTATTGTGTGGGAAATTAATAAAATCAAAATGTTATATATTTTTTTCCCCATTATGACCGATATATAACACACACACACCCCCCCCCCCCCAAACCTTTGGGGCATTGATCACACCTCACCTTTGATAAAGACATTAACACCTAGTCATGGGGCATCTCCTAATAAACTCAAAGGGGGTCCATTCAGACTGTAGAGTATGTACCTGTACTTCTGGGTCTACAGGAAAAAATATTGTCATGGTGATCACCCGGGCTGCCCCACTCCATCCAAACCATAAGGACATTGGCCACACCTTTATTACCTTTGAGATATACATCAATCAACAGGTGTGTCTCATTGTCAACACCTGTCCTGAGGCTGGCCATGTCCATCTCCCCAAAATACCAGAGTTCACTAAAGGCATGCTGTGCAGTATACAATCTAAATATTTACCTGTACTCTGGAAGACAAAAATCCCTCAGGTGTGTCCTCATTCCCTAATTAAACTTTAATGTGTCCATTCATATTTAGATATATATGTTTTAGGTTAATTTTGAATTTACGAATCTGTTTAATCAACATTTGGGGTATATGAATTATCTGCAGGGTATTTGAAATTTGAATGTTTCAAATTTAAATCTTATAGAAGCTTCTCTGCCTATTCTATACCATAATGTATCAATACTTATTAAACTTGATTTTTTTTTCAGAAAGCCAAAGAAGAAAAGATCTACCATTGGCACATGACCTATCAAAGTTTTCAATACTAAATAATAAAATATTATCAATCATCAAACATGACGGTGTTTTTGTTTGTTTTTGTTTTTCATTTTACTTAAGACTTTTGCTATAGCATTTGTCTAATAAACAAGAAATATCTCTAAAAAAAGATAAAAGGCATAGTTTTATTGCTGGTTTTTATACTGTAAAACTGCTGGTGAAATAAATCAACGAATCACTGGTCTAGTGGTGGGTGCAGATGAGCTCTAAGGCCTATAGGTATATAAGATATATAACATTAAACAACTACAGATGTGTACAGGAGAGTGTTACATACATGTACATGAAAACTGTTCAATATAAAATTATCTACACTAATAAATTTTGTCTTTTGCAAGCCAAGTATAGATATTAACCTAAATTTGACAACTCTCTAACATTATTAACAGATAATAGTTGGATTAATTTAAAACAGAATGTCTTTTGTAGTAATATTGTTTTATACATTTTACCCTCAGACCTGTATATAATGGACACATCAAAATAAAATGAAACTTGCCCTCGATGTCACCCAAATCACAATTGTTACAGGTTCTATTTCTTTGGGTAATATTATTATGTCTACCTATTTCTATATTTAATTTATGTGAGGATGCTCCACATACATTTATATTTAGTTTCTATAGGTTTAAAACTGTACACAGTGGCTATCTATCAGATATCGATATATAATCTACCTTTCGAAGAACTAGATGTCTGTTAACATGTTTTGTTTTGTAACATCGGTCAATCTCTGCTCAATGCTTTTAAAAGCATAGTCTACTGGTGATTTAGAATAAAACATGTACTCAATACCTAAAGCGGCTAATTCATTCTTAATGTCACATATCCACACGTCATTCTCATTTACCATTTCATCAAGACATGTTTTCAATACCAGATTACCCGACTGTTTCACCAATATTTGAACACTCTTAATTTTCTCATAATAGTTAATGGTAATCTACCCAATTCACAGTAAACAAAGTCATTGCAAGTTGATTTAGGCACCTTATTAAGTTCAGTATTTTTTTTTTACAGAATTTCTAATGTACGCTTTCGACATCTGGTGCTTTATGAAATCCCTATATTTCCGATGCATAACGTAAAATACTGTTTACATACGAATCAAATATAGAACAATGAGTTTCTACATTCAAGCAATGATTTCTAAGAGAAGTTGTCAGAGAAAATAAAGCTTTTCTGCCTTGTTCTGCAAAATGTTTTTGTGTTTTGTAAAACTTCCCATTGTAGTTGAACAGCATACCCAATAATTTAAAACTGTCAACAATTTCTATATTGTCATTATTATTCATTATTATATTTCCATGGCTCATTATTTCTTATTTGTCCACAATTTCTAAACACCATGATTTTAGTTATATCAACATTGACCACCAGATTCCATTTTATGATATATGCATATAAAAGAATCCAACATAATTTGTAAATCTTCTGGGCAGTTAACAAATAAAGCCATGTCGTCGGTATACATTAGCAAGAAAAGATCAAGCATCTGTAATTCAATCACAGGGGCATGTCTAGTTTTATATTACAGAAATAGTCATAAATACCTATATATATTGTCAATATATATAGGTATTTATGACTATTTCTGTAATATAAAACTAGACATGCCCCTGTGATTCAATACTTGGACAGTTGTCATTAATAAAGTGTATTTAGATACAAAGAAAATAACACAGGTGATTATATTTCCCCTTGTAAGAGTCCGGTATAATTAGGGAAGCACTGACTGAAGTCAGTATCACTATCGAAAATATAAAAATCGTCGTCAGTATATTTCTCTATACATCTAAATTTAGATCATCGTCTAATGGCAGAAAATCGGACGACATTTTCCATGTTTTTCTATATAAATCTTTAACGGAAAAATGGTGCTTTTTTCGGTAAGACACTACTTAAATATCGTTGTTCACATCTGCCGATATACATTACAGTGCAAAGGTATAACTATCGCCAGTATGAAGTTATCTCGGCCAAACGCGGTGACACTCTTGGCACGGCACATATGTCACTAATATAAACAACTCTGATATCCACCTATTGCGCAGCCGCAGCGCTTGGTCTCGCTAGATCTCGTGCTAAATATACTTCCGGTCATGAGAACAAAAGGTGAGGTCGTGACTCTGCGAGAAAAGCGGTTGTCGCGAATCCCTAGTATATAGGTCTCTGTATGGATGTACTTTGCTGTATAACGTTGATGATCCTGTTGTTGAATAAAACTGTGAACTTTATATCTGTTGTCAAGTTATGTTTATCTCAGCCACAAACATCCCAAAAAGGACTTACGTTAATACGTTACAAAAATGTAACATATGTCAGAATATGATCGGTAAAAATTAAAATTTATTTCATTTCTCCTTTCACAACGTAATTCATATTTCAGAGAAGTTGCAAAGTAGTAGTCTTGTGTGTGTGTTCGTTCACGAGATAGTGTCCGAGAGAACACGGTTCCGTGTACATTTGTCACCTCAATCTGGAGATTCCCGTTGTTATTTTTAGACGTAAACAATCACAGAGTCGAAGCTAGTCACAAACAAATACACAGACTATCGAAATATCAATCAATTAAATTCGGAGACAAAGCAGGCCTATCACTACAGTAAATATCAAATAAACAGGAACTATTCTTCGTGCATATTTAGCGTCGTCTGTTTACATCAACGTAACAAACAAGTTTACTTACCGTCAGCGTTAGGCCTACGAGGCTTCGGGAATTTGCTTGACATTCTGAACGCCGGGTTGATTTTTCGCATGCATGTTTGTGAAAAGCGACATACAATGATCGTGACAAAGCATCTATATTCTGGAGCATTGCCTTTGATATTGAAAAATAGCAATATAAACTGGCAGTGACAGTAAAATACAACTGAACCCAGCTCACCGAGCACTTCAATCAACCGGCGCTTTCACAACACACTTTCGTGACGAGTTCAGGTTGGGCGTGTTACGTCATCAAAACATGCGATCGTCTGCTGTAGCAAAATACCCCTGTCGAGTGGAAAAATACTGAGAAGGTCGAAAAAATAGGCCATTTTCAAAACAATATTGTGACCGTACTGATAAAGATATCGAAAAACTAAACAGACGATTTTCTCCAGGAAACATTTATCTACTTATATGTGCATTGTATATGTTTCTGGATTTTTTTTTCGAATTTTGAGGGGGGTTTAAACAGAAACTCTTAGTCAAAATGACGATTTTGGCGTGTTTGGCCCCAAATATCTCCATAACTAGATTTTTCCCAGATATACGGGACATGCCAGGACCTAGATCACGCCCAGTTTTACAACTGTGGAAAGTTCCATTAAGAAGTTACGGTCAGTTTTCTTTGCGCCCAAATCCCAGTTATCTGCGGTAAATTAGGCAGAAGTAGCCGTGTATACATTACGTTCCGTAAGGAACGATAACTCTGTTATCTCCTCCTTACTGCACTTCATTCCATACTAGAGGGTGACACCTGAAGGATGTCACAGATGGAATGAAGTGTAGTAAGGGGCGATAACTCTGTGTGAGCATGTTTTGTCAAAATCGCTCAATATCTAAGTTTCGACCAATAAAAAGACTGTTGTTAGTAAAGGCAACAAAACCAATCAAGTTGAATTTGCAGTCCCCTTAATACCCCCATATATCAAATTTAATTGAAATTGAACATTATCTACATATTGACCAATCAGAGGCCAGGAATTGGCGACCGTTTTGTTTAAATGTGAAAGTGAGGCTACGAGAGCGACCAGTGTTCAATGATGTTCCTACATATCAAATTTCATCAAAATCGGACAATATCTAAATTTGAACCAAGCAGAGCTCAGTTGATGGCGGCGATTTTGTTAAAAAGAGAAAATCAGGTTACGAAAGTGACTGATTTCCCATGATGTACATACAAATAAACAAGGGCCCGTTGGAGGGCCGTAACATACGCCCGCGCAATATTTAGCCTGGGTAAAGTAGTATTGGAGTTATGGTCCGGACAAGTAAAATCATCAAAGGGGAATAACTCCGCAAATATGAAGAAAGGGGGCATGATTTTGGTATGCGACACTCCGAGTCATCAAGAGGTATATTTGTGTCAAGTATGGAGAGCCTGGGTAAAGTAGTATTGGAGTTATGGTCCGGACAAGTAAAATCATCAAAGGGGAATAACTCCGCAAATACGGGGGGAAAGGGGTATGATTTTGGTATGCCACACTCCGAGTCATCAAGATGTATATGTGTGTCAAGTATGGAGAGCCTGGGTCGAGTAGTATTGGTGTTATGGTCCGGACAAGTAAAATCCTCAAAGGGGAATAACTCCACAAATACGGGGCGGGGGGTAAGGGGCATGATTTTGGTATGCGACACTCCGGCTCATTAAGATGTGTATTTCTGTCAAGTATGGAGAGCCTGGGTCGAGAGTTATGGTCCGGACACCATATGTGCCCGACCACCCGCCAACATGATAACATTATAATGTACGGCGGGTCGGGCGTATAAAAATCATTAAAACAGGACAATATCTTAATTTGGAACAATTTCCTCACAATATAGGGATTAACTCAATTTCCTCACAATATAGGGATTAAATCAATTTCCTCACAATAAAAGGATTAACTCAATCAGATGTAAATTTTCATGATTTTACAGGAATTAGCTCACGCCAATTTCAATCTTGGAGGAAAAGTTAATAATTCATACTTGCGTGAGGAAAATCCCAATTTTTGGTGTTTGCCAGTGGAACAAAAATACAAATGAGAAAAGGAAAATTGTTTGGTTTTCTTTTTGTCTAAATTATTTCAATAAGATGTTATTTTGAGAATTTCCCTGAAGTTCAAAATCATGATCAGTGTCATTTTGTAGTAGTTGGTGACTACATCACTGAACAATATGCAGGAGGCCTGTCGCATGCCATCCAGGACACAACAAAAATAGCACTGAAAATAAATGACATGTCTTACTCTTAACTGTTTGTTTTGTTGTTTGCTGGGAATATCACCCTGTGAACAGCCAGGGTCATTTTGAGGTGGGGTCTCCATGTAGTAGTTGGTGACTACCTCTTTTATGCCATCAAGAGCATATTGTTTTCACATGTAAGCAAAAAGTTGAAATATGTTGGTATGGTATTAGAGGTAAAAATATTCGAAAATTTACTCATGTTTACCTGTATTTACTCATGTTTACCCGTGTTTACCGGACATTTTGAAGACTATTTTGTAAAATATTGATAAATAAATATTGGTAATTCTTTTATTTTGTCAAGTAATATTCTATAATACCCTTTGCATTAAGTTGAAATTGATTTTAATTCAAAAGAGAAAAAAAAAAACACATTACAATACATGTTTCCATACCCAGAGTAATGAGTTTAACTTAATGCAACATAATAATTCACAATATTTTAGCATGAATTTGTCAGAACAGCTTTCTCGCACATTGTTTTCTTCGGTGCATGCGAGCGAAAGGTTTAAATATGTAGGTATGCTATTTGAGGCAAAGATACTTGAAAATCCACTGATTTTCCTGTGTGCAGATGACATTTTGAGGACTATTTTGTAAAATTGTGTTAGCTGAATTCTGGTTACTCTGATTTTGTCAAATAATGTTCTATAAACCTTTTGTAATAAGTTGAAATACATTTTAAATCAATATATTACAAAAAAAAATAACATAACATGATTTAACACCAAAATTAACTTAATTTAACTTAATGTGACATAATACTTGACAATATTTTAGCATAAATTTGTCAGAACAGCTTTCTCGCATATTATTTCCTTTGGCGCATGCGAGCAAAAGGTTTAAATATGTTGGTATGGTATTTGAGGCAAAGATATTTGAAAATCCAATAATTTCTACCTGTGCAAGGATGACATTTCAAAGACTATTTTGTAAAATTGTGATAGTTGAATTCTGGTAACTCTGATTTTGTCAAATAATGTTCTATAAACCTTTTGTAATAAGTTGAAATGAATTTTCAATCAAAAACATTACAAAAAAAAAATACATAACATGTTTTCACACCCAAAGTAACTGAGTTTAACTAATGCAACATAATAATTCACAATATTTTAGCATAAATGTGTCAGAACAGTTTTTTTCCATTTTACTTCTCTTCGGTGTATGCAAGCGAAAGATTTAAATATGTTGTATGATATTTGAAACAAAGAATTTGAAAATTTACTACAGTGGAACTTCGTTAACTCGAACTCGGATAACTCGAATACCCCGCTTAACTCGAAGTACCTCGCCGGTCCCGGCCGAATTCTCTCTTTATCTTAGTAAAAAAAACTCGGATAATTCGAATTCGGATAACTCGAAAAACTCGGATAATACGAAGTAAAAATTTGGTCCCAACAATAAAAATCCTACTTGAAATGTTCGAATAACTCGAAGTATAATTTTCGTCGATCGGTGGCAAACGCCGACATTTTTTAAGAGCTAAATTCCGTTTGTAAAACTGAACATATCGGCACTACTAACCTACATGCTTTTATAAGTGTTTTATAAATTCATAAAAGAAATTGTCGGTTGAATCTTATAACAACAAGTCTTGGTGATAAAAAGTACTGCTTTACTTACATCAGGTAATTTCCCAAGGCGGTCGCCGATATCAGTACACACGATAGTCAACAACTCATCTACCCGTTCGCTCAAGCGGAACTAATCTCTGACACACCGGTAGATCTACCCGGCTGATGTTTTTACAGGTGTAGAAATGACACAGTCACCGGCGCCTATTAAATCTTTAAACTGCTGAAACAATAGCGTAATTACTGCCGAGGTGTTCAGAGTACAACTGTAACGGTCAGTGCTGTCTATTAAATCGGATAAAACGCCAACTCAGTTACAGTAACATTTTATACGCACATGCGCAGCCCAACTTCCGGTGCTAATACACATGGAAATGGCGTGGTTATCAATAAAAAGTAAGTAGGCCGATCAAACAGTATTTTATACATGTCAAATAAAAGGTAATGGTTCTGTTACGTTTTGTATGCAATCTGTGTTAAACTTAAACGGTTATTTGTTTTGACATTAATAACTTGTTATTTTGTCGAATTCCGTTTTATCGTTTACCTTTTGCAAACATGACTTGCACATCAGATCGTTATTGAAATGACTAAGTGAAAGAAACTTTATCGTGACTGTATATCGGCAAACTACACCAAATAACAAGTGACATAACGAAACATTACATATATATTTACATGTATTGCCCAGTCTTCACACTAAACTGATGAGCGACAGAGCGAAGTTATAATGATTATATAATGTTGACAAATATTGACCAAACTTTTCACCAAAAACGATAACTCGCTTAATTCGAACACTCGGATAACTCGAAGTTTTTTCGTGGTCCCGTCGACTTCGAGTTAACGAAGTTCCACTGTATATTAATTATGTTTATTTACATATACATGTATGCAAAAGACGATATGATTTAACCTTTCTAAAGGCACACTCTCAATCAAGTGCATGTTACAGACTTTAATTTTAAGTAATAATAAGCATTTGAATATAATAGACCTGAATACTGTTTCATTAAATTTTCAAAAATGAATTTTAAAATTGCAAAAAAAAGTTGTTGATAATGTAAGTTGAAGCAAATAATTTGAATAGTTTGAACTGGCCTTTCAAATTGTAAAATGTCACACAGGCTGACGTTATTCAACATTTTATGCAGAAATCTATTTCAAATCTTGAAATTTTCATTTCTAACAATTGATATGATGTAGGCCTACTGTAATGTTGTGAGGAAGTTTCCAGCCCGCAGTGTAGGTGGTTCAATTTAAATACAGTGGAACCTCTATAAACCGAACATGCATGGGACATGACTATTTGTTCGGTTTATAGAGGGTTCGGTTTGGAGAAGTTGGTCGAAAAATGACCGGTCAAATTCGGGATATAATTGGTTGGACGATGTTTGTTTTATTAGAATGCACCCGATTACAAAACGGCACGTACATACTTAGACAATTTGGATTGTCTGAATAATATGCATTTTATGAAAGTTAATCAATGTATATATTGCAGAATATATAAGAAAGGCAAATGACTTTAACAATAGTTTTAAACAGCATTTTCACATGTACAACTACACTTTACGATCGGCCTACATTATGTTACATCCGGTGAAGCTTCGTCATGTGGATTTGGCCGATAGTCCAATACAGAACATATCAAATAATATCAAAGGGTGTGAAGATGTTTTGTTTCAATATCAATTACAATTGATCAGATGATACTGGTCGTATTTCCGACATCGCTGTTGGTCTAAAAAACATCACGGGCTTCTTTACGAAAACAACCCCTTTTGGGCCTCATTTAAATTAAATGCGAAACTCAGACTTCTAGCTCTACTTGCATTGAGAAGATAAACGAACCGACGCGCTTCAATGAAGTGTGGCATTGTTTCATAATTGTCGTGTTGATTATACACTAGGCCTTCCGTCATAATGCCCCCTTGGGGTATATATTGGATACCGGTACAAATCATCTACTTAGGTCCCGAGACAATAAGGCTTCACACAATACCCGTCACAGTTGTTGTTTCACGGTTGACTGGCCTGACATCGTGTCATAATCGCTCAGGTAAGGCCGGTTTTCAGAAGTAATTTTTGGTATATTTTAACAGGAACCGGACACAAAATCAGTCCGGTGTTCGGAATTCAGAGGGATCGGTATTTGGAAGTTTTTTAATACTATAATAAAGAAGGACCAATTCCGTACAATGACAATTCGTTCGGTATTCAGAGGTGTTCGGTTTTTAGAAGGTTCGGTTTTCGGAAGTTGCACTGTAGTTCTAAAAAAATTCTCGTGCGAGTACGTAGCAAGACCTGTGTTTACATCCCATCACCGCGGAACTCTAGTAAGTCTATGTCAGTATATGATCGGCAAAAACCAAAACTTATTTCATTCCCTCTTTTCACAAGGTAATTGATATATCAGAGAAGTTGCAAGGAAGAAGCATTGGGTGTGCTAGTTCACGAGAACATGTCTGAGAGCACACAATTCTGTGTACATTTGTCAAATCAATCTGGAGATTCCCGTCGTTATTTTTAGACGTAAACAATCATGATCACTGACGAACCACAAACAAATACGGTTCACACACTACCGAAATTTACCGAACTTTGGAGACAAAGTATAACTACAGCAAATATTAAGTAAACGGGAACTGTTCTCCGTGCATATTTACCCTCGTCTGTTCATCAACGTCAACAAACAAGTTTACTTACCGTCAGCGTTAGGCCTACGACTACGAGGCTTCGGAAATTTTT
>NW_022982703.1:0-26490 GCF_902652985.1 Pecten maximus
AGTAGTTGGATGGAGGGTTTGCGTTGCGTATGTAGTCTTACAAGTGTCGTTTGAGGAGGTTCCCTTGTTAGGTGAGAACGAGTATGTCTGTAGTAAAAGTGTGTTCGTGTCGTGTCCTGTATGGCAAGCCGTTTGGGTTTTTACCTATTAAATACAGATATCTGTATTCAAAATAAAGATATCATTATTATTATAAAAATTAAAGATATCCTTAATTCAAATAGAGATATCTTTAATTTAAATAGAGACATATTTAATTGAATTAGAGATATCTGTATTTGAATTAGAGATATCTATATTTAAAATACAGATATCTCTAATTAAACACGAAATAGATATATCTCTAATTCAAATACAGATATCTCTAATTTCTCAATTAAAGATATCTTTATTTTAATTAGAGATATCTGCATTTCATTGTAAATAAAGATATCTGTATTTAAAATAAAGATATCTTTAATTCAAATACAGATATATCTAATTCAAATACAGATATCTCTAATTCAATTAAAGATATCTCTATTTCAAATACAGATATCTCTAATTGTTGTAGAAATACAGATATCTTTATTTTACATACAGATATCTCTATTTGAATTAAAGATATCTTTATTTGACATGAAATAGAGATATCTGTATTTAACCATCAAATAGGAAAAACGACTGCTCCTTTGATTCTCCCTTTTGCGCATGACGGAAGTAAAGCACTAGTGACGAAAAATGGCGGGAAATGCAGACCGTGAGCTGCTTTCAATGGTACTGCGCATAGCCGCAACAGTTCGCTCTATTTCCCGTAGAACAGTTGCCATGTTCTGTTCTTTAGAAATCCCCTCCAAGTAGCAAGTTTATCAGTTTAGACCTACATCTCTCATGCATGCATATGGGATCCGGATAGTCCAATTTAATTACAAGCGTTTCGTTAACGCTGATCAGGATTAGGGAGTAATCATTATTTTCTTTGTGTTTCAATATTAATCTTCGCACTGAGCAAACACGTGTAAATACAGATATCTTTAATTCAAATAGAGATATCTGTATTTGAAATAGAGATATCTGTATTGAAAAGTAATTGCAGATATCTCTAATTCAATTAAAGATATCTCTATTTAAAATAGAGATATCTTTAATTGAATTAGAGATATCTGTATTTGAATTAGAGATATCTGTTTTTAAATGAAGACATCTCAACTAAAACAAAATTAAAGATATCTCTATTTAAAATAGGGATATCTTTAATTCAAATAGAGATATCTCTATTTTAAATAAAGATATCTTTAATTGTTGTAGAAATACAGATATCTTTATTTTAAATACAGATATCTCTTTGAATTAATGATATCTGTCATTCAAATAGAGATATCTGAATTTGAAATAGAGATATCTGTAATTTAAAAGAAGATATCTATTTTCAGTAGAAATAGAGATATCTGTATTTAAATTAGACATATCTTTATTTAATTAGAGATATCTTTATTTAAATTACAGATATCTCTAATTAAATAGAGATATCTTCATTTTAAATAGAGATATCTTTAATTAAATAGAGATATCTCCATTTCAATAGGTAAAAACCCAAACGGCTTGCCATAGTCCTGTGGTCTGATGAGGATATCTGTGTATATGTCTGTAATTAAGGTTGTGTCCGTGTCGTGTCCTGTGATCTGATGAGGATATCTGTGTATATGTCTGTAGTTAAGGTTGTGACCGTGTTGTGTCCTGTGATCTGATGAGGATGTCTGTAGTTAAGGTTGTGTCCGTGTCGTGTCCTGTGATCTGATGAGAATATTTGTGTATATGTCTGTAGTTAAGGTTGTGTCCGTGTCCTGTGGTCTGATGAGGATATCTGTGTATATGTCTGTAGTTAAGGTTGTGTCCGTGTCGTGTCCTGTGATCTGATGAGGATATCTGTGTATATGTCTGTAGTTAAGGTTGTGACCGTGTTGTGTCCTGTGATCTGATGAGAATATCTGTGTATATGTCTGTAGTTAAGGTTGTGTCCGTGTCGTGTCCTGTGGTCTGATGAGGATATCTGTATATATGTCTGTAGTTAAGGTTGTGACCGTGTCGTGTCCTGTGGTCTGATGAGGATATCTGTGTATATGTCTGTAGTTAAGGTTGTGTCCGTGTCGTGTCCTGTGGTCTGATGAGGATATCTGTGTATATGTCTGTAGTTAAGGTTGTGACCGTGTCGTGTCCTGTGATCTGATGAGGATATCTGTGTATATGTCTGTAGTTAAGGTTGTGTCCGTGTCGTGTCCTGTGATCTGATGAGGATATCTGTGTATATGTCTGAAGTTAAGGTTGTGTCCTGTGATCTGATGAGGATATCTGTGTATATGTCTGTAGTTAAGGTTGTGACCGTGTCGTGTGATCTGATGAGGATATCTGTGTATATGTCTGTAGTTAAGGTTGTGTCCGTGTCGTGTCCTGTGATCTGATGAGGATATCTGTGTATATGTCTGTAGTTAAGGTTGTGACCGTGTCGTGTGATCTGATGAGGATATATGTGTATATGTCTGTAGTTAAGGTTGTGACCGTGTCGTGTGATCTGATGAGGATATCTGTGTATATGTCTGTATTTAAGGTTGTGTCCGTGTCGTGTGGTCTGATGAGGATATCTGTGTATATGTCTGTAGTTAAGGTTGTGACCGTGTCGTGTGATCTGATGAGGATATATGTATATGTCTGTAGTTAAGGTTGTGACCGTGTCGTGTCCTGTGGTCTGATGAGGATATCTGTATATATGTCTGTAGTTAAGGTTGTGACCGTGTCGTGTCCTGTGATCTGATGAGGATATCTGTGTATATGTCTGTAGTTAAGGTTGTGACCGTGTCCTGTGGTCTGATGAGGATATCTGTGTATATGTCTGTAGTTAAGGTTGTGACCGTGTCCCGTGGCCTGATGAGGATATCTGTATATATGTCTGTAGTTAAGGTTGTGTCCGTGTCCTGTGGTCTGATGAGGATATCTGTGTATATGTCTGTAGTTAAGGTTGTGTCCGTGACGTGTCCTGTGACCTGATGAGGATATCTGTCGATGTCTATAGTTAAGGTTGTGACCGTGTCGTGTCCTGTGATCTGATGGGGATATCTGTGTATATGTCTGTAGTTAAGGTTGTGTCCGTGTCGTATCCTGTGGTCTGAAGAGGATATCTGTGTATATGTCTGTAGTTAAGGTTGTGACCGTGTCGTGTCCTGTGGTCTGATGAGGATATCTGTGTATATGTCTGTAGTTAAGGTTGTGTCCGTGTCGTGATCTGATGAGGATATCTGTGTATATGTCTGTAGTTAAGGTTGTGACCGTGTCGTGTCCTGTGATCTGATGAGGATATCTGTGTATATATCTGTAGTTAAGGTTGTGTCCGTGTCCTGTGGCCTGATGAGGATATCTGTGTATATGTCTGTAGTTAAGGTTGTGACCGTGTCGTGTGATCTGATGAGGATATCTGTGTATATGTCTGTAGTTAAGGTTGTGTCCGTGTCCTGTGGTCTGATGAGGATATCTGTGTATATGTCTGTAGTTAAGGTTGTGACCGTGTCGTGTCCTGTGATCTGATGAGGATATCTCTGTATATATCTGTAGTTAAGGTTGTGTCCGTGTCCTGTGGCCTGATGAGGATATCTGTGTATATGTCTGTAGTTAAGGTTGTGACCGTGTCGTGTGATCTGATGAGGATATCTGTGTATATGTCTGTAGTTAAGGTTGTGTCCGTGTCCTGTGGCCTGATGAGGATATCTGTGTATATGTCTGTAGTTAAGGTTGTGACCGTGTCGTGTCCTGTGGTCTGATGAGGATATCTGTGTATATATCTGTAGTTAAGGTTGTGTCCGTGTCGTGTCCTGTGACCTGATGGGGATATCTGTGTATATATCTGTAGTTAAGGTTGTGTCCGTGTCCTGTGGTCTGATGAGGATATCTGTGTATATGTCTGTAGTTAAGGTTGTGACCGTGTCGTGTCCTGTGATCTGATGAGGATATCTGTGTATATATCTGTAGTTAAGGTTGTGTCCGTGTCGTGTCCTGTGACCTGATGGGGATATCTGTGTATATGTCTGTAGTTAAGGTTGTGACCGTGTCGTGTGGTCTGATGAGGATATCTGTGTATATGTCTGTAGTTAAGGTTGTGTCCGTGTCGTGTCCTGTGATCTGATGGGGATATCTGTGTATATGTCTGTAGTTAAGGTTGTGACCGTGTCGTGTGATCTGATGAGGATATCTGTGTATATGTCTGTAGTTAAGGTTGTGTCCGTGTCCTGTGGTCTGATGAGGATATCTGTGTATATGTCTGTAGTTAAGGTTGTGACCGTGTCGTGTCCTGTGATCTGATGAGGATATCTGTGTATATATCTGTAGTTAAGGTTGTGTCCGTGTCGTGTCCTGTGACCTGATGGGGATATCTGTGTATATGTCTGTAGTTAAGGTTGTGACCGTGTCGTGTGATCTGATGAGGATATCTGTGTATATGTCTGTAGTTAAGGTTGTGTCCGTGTCGTGTCCTGTGATCTGATGAGGATATCTGTGTATATGTCTGTAGTTAAGGTTGTGACCGTGTCCTGTGATCTGATGAGGATATCTGTGTATATGTCTGTAGTTAAGGTTGTGACCGTGTCGTGTCCTGTGATCTGATGAGGATATCTGTGTATATGTCTGTAGTTAAGGTTGTGTCCGCGTCGTGTCCTGTGGTCTGATGAGGATATCTGTGTATATGTCTGTAGTTAAGGTTGTGACCGTGTCGTGTCCTGTGGTCTGATGAGGATATCTGTGTATATATCTGTAGTTAAGGTTGTGTCCGTGTCGTGTCCTGTGACCTGATGGGGATATCTGTGTATATGTCTGTAGTTAAGGTTGTGACCGTGTCCTGTGATCTGATGAGGATATCTGTGTATATGTCTGTTAAGGTTGTGACCGTGTCCTGTGATCTGATGAGGATATCTGTGTAGATGTCTGTAGTTAAGGTTGTGTCCGTGTCCTGTGATCTGATGAGGATATCTGTGTATATGTCTGTAGTTAAGGTTGTGACCGTGTCGTGTGATCTGATGAGGATATCTGTGTATATGTCTGTAGTTAAGGTTGTGACCGTGTCCTGTGATCTGATGAGGATATCTGTGTATATGTCTGTAGTTAAGGTTGTGTCCGTGTCTGTGATCTGATGAGGATATCTGTGTAGATGTCTGTAGTTAAGGTTGTGACCGTGTCGTGTCCTGTGGTCTGATGAGGATATCTGTGTATGTGTCTCTAGTTAAGGTTGTGACCGTGTCGTGTCCTGTGATCTGATGAGGATATCTGTGTATATGTCTGTAGTTAAGGTTGTGTCCGTGTCGTGTCCTGTGGTCTGATGAGGATATCTGTGTATATGTCTGTAGTTAAGGTTGTGACCGTGTTCTGTGGTCTGATGAGGATATCTGTGTAGATGTCTGTAGTTAAGGTTGTGTCCGCGTCGTGTCCTGTGGTCTGATGAGGATATCTGTGTATATGTCTGTAGTTAAGGTTATGTCCGTGTCGTGTCCTGTGGTCTGATGAGGATATCTGTGTATATGTCTGTAGTTAAGGTTGTGTCCGTGTCGTGTGATCTGATGAGGATATCTGTGTATATGTCTGTAGTTAAGGTTGTGTCCGTGTCGTGTCCTGTGATCTGATGAGGATATCTGTGTATAAGTCTGTAATTAAGGTTGTGACCGTGTCCTGTGATCTGATGAGGATATCTGTGTATATGTCTGTAGTTAAGGTTGTAACCGTGTTCTGTGATCTGATGAGGATATCTGTGTATATATCTGTAGTTAAGGTTGTGACCGTGTCATGTGGTCTGATGAGGATATCTGTGTAGATGTCGTGTCCTGTGGTCTGATGAGGATATCTGTGTATAAGTCTGTAATTAAGATTGTGACCGTGTCCCGTGGCCTGATGAGGATATGTGTATATGTCTGTAATTAAGGTTGTGTCCGTGTCGTGTCCTGTGGTCTGATAAGGATATCTGTGTATAAGTCTGTAGTTAAGGTTGTGACCGTGTCCCGTGGCCTGATGAGAATATCTGTGTATATGTCTGTAGTTAAGGTTGTGACCGTGTCGTGTGGTCTGATGAGGATATCTGTGTATATGTCTGTAGTTAAGGTTGTGACCGTGTCGTGTCATGTGATCTGATGAGGATATCTGTGTATATGTCTGTAGTTAAGGTTGTGTCCGTGTCGTGTCCTGTGATCTGATGAGGATATCTGTGTATATGTCTGTAGTTAAGGTTGTGTCCGTGTCGTGTCCTGTGGTCTGATGAGGATATCTGTCGATGTCTATAGTTAAGGTTGTGACCGTGTTGTGTCCTGTGATCTGATGAGGATATCTGTGTATATGTCTGTAGTTAAGGTTGTGTCCGTGTCCTGTGGTCTGATGAGGATATCTGTGTATATGTCTGTAGTTAAGGTTGTGACCGTGTCGTGTCCTGTGGTCTGATGAGGATATCTGTGTATATGTCTGTAGTTAAGGTTGTGACCGTGTCGTGTCCTGTGGTCTGATGAGGATATCTGTGTATATGTCTGTAGTTAAGGTTGTGTCCGTGTCGTGTCCTGTGGTCTGATGAGGATATCTGTGTATATGTCTGTAGTTAAGGTTGTGACCGTGTCGTGTCATGTGATCTGATGAGGATATCTGTGTACATGTCTGTAGTTAAGGTTGTGTCCGTGTCGTGTCCTGTGGTCTGATGAGGATATCTGTGTATATGTCTGTAGTTAAGGTTGTGACCGTGTCCTGTGGTCTGATGAGGATATCTGTGTATATGTCTGTAGTTAAGGTTGTGTCCGTGTCGTGTCCTGTGGTCTGATGAGGATATCTGTGTATATGTCTGTAGTTAAGGTTGTGTCCGTGTCCCGTGGCCTGATGAGGATATCTGTGTATATGTCTGTAGTTAAGGTTGTGACCGTGTCGTGTCCTGTGACCTGATGGGGATATCTGTGTATATGTCTGTAGTTAAGGTTGTGTCCGTGTCCTGTGGTCTGATGAGGATATCTGTGTATATGTCTGTAGTTAAGGTTGTGACCGTGTCGTGTCCTGTGGTCTGATGAGGATATCTGTGTATATGTCTGTAGTTAAGGTTGTGTCCGTGTCCTGTGGTCTGATGAGGATATCTGTGTATATGTCTGTAGTTAAGGTTGTGACCGTGTCATGTGATCTGATGAGGATATCTGTGTATATGTCTGTAGTTAAGGTTGTGTCCGTGTCCTGTGGTCTGATGAGGATATCTGTGTATATGTCTGTAGTTAAGGTTGTGACCGTGTCCTGTGGTCTGATGAGGATATCTGTGTATATGTCTGTAGTTAAGGTTGTGACCGTGTCGTGTCCTGTGATCTGATGAGGATATCTGTGTATATGTCTGTAGTTAAGGTTGTGACCGTGTCGTGTCCTGTGATCTGATGAGGATATCTGTATATATGTCTGTAGTTAAGGTTGTGACCGTGTCGTGTCCTGTGGTCTGATGAGGATATCTGTGTATATGTCTGTAGTTAAGGTTGTGACCGTGTCGTGTCCTGTGGTCTGATGAGGATATCTGTGTATATGTCTGTAGTTAAGGTTGTGTCCGTGTCGTGTCCTGTGGTCTGATGAGGATATCTGTGTATATGTCTGTAGTTAAGGTTGTGACCGTGTCTTCTGGTCTGATGAGGATATCTGTGTATATGTCTGTAGTTAAGGTTGTGACCGTGTCCTGTGGTCTGATGAGGATATCTGTGTATATGTCTGTAGTTAAGGTTGTGTCCGTGTCCTGTGATCTGATGAGGATATCTGTGTATATGTCTGTAGTTAAGGTTGTGACCATGTCGTGTCCTGTGATCTGATGAGGATATCTGTGTATATGTCTGTAGTTTAGGTTGTGACCGTGTCGTGTCCTGTGGTCTGATGAGGATATCTGTCTATATGTCTGTAGTTAAGGTTGTGACCGTGTCGTGTCCTGTGGTCTGATGAGGATATCTGTGTATATGTCTGTAGTTTAGGTTGTGACCGTGTCGTGTCCTGTGGTCTGATGAGGATATCTGTCTATATGTCTGTAGTTAAGGTTGTGACCGTGTCGTGTCCTGTGGTCTGATGAGGATATCTGTGTATATGTCTATAGTTAAGGTTGTGTCCGTGTCGTGTCCTGTGGTCTGATGAGGATATCTGTGTATATGTCTGTAGTTAAGGTTGTGACCGTGTCGTGTCCTGCGGTCTGATGAGGATATCTGTGTATATGTCTGTAGTTAAGGTTGTGACCGTGTCTGTGGTCTGATGAGGATATCTGTGTAGATGTCTGTAGTTAAGGAGATCGAGCTTGTGATTGTTGTTGATGTATGTATCAGGTCTTTGTTGCACCTTTTCTACCGTTTATTTGGAGCTATATCACAGCTATCATGGTATATGCTGATGACTTGATATTTCGTTGAAATATTTGATATACAACCAATGTCCCTCACAATTAGTGTTCATCTACAATTGCTGATAGTGTAGAGACTGGCCCATGTTCACGTAGCAGATGGAAGCCTCGCCTTAGAAGCCATTTGGAGTCCTTGGAAGCCTTAGACATACCTGCACTGGATTTGTAGAGGTTCAGTCCAATACAAACTGATTTCTTCATTTATCAGAGAGCAACGACTATGGATAAAAACTAATCTTGTTTACCATTGAAGTCTTCGGCCTTGACCCGTCCTTCTCGGAAAGTCGCCAAGTGATTTTTCAAGTAAGGTAGCACGTGACCCGATCAATTTTTTACCGTTACTTTGAAATTTGCCACAGGGATAAACTAGATAATCTAAAACTCGTCAATACGTTTTATATCTGTCTACTGCCTTGCCAGTGTTGGAGCTTCCGGACGTGGTGCTTCACAGAATCACAGTCTTCGTGTCGTTGAAAGCTTGATCTAGCTTACTTTATGACACTTTATTGCTTAAAAAATCTATTTACAGGACCTGGATTAATTCCTTAACGTAAAGATTTCCCTCTGAAATCATTATTGGATTTAAGGAAAAAATCTAAATTAAGGAAATTTCCTTAAATTCTTTAATGCTTTCTTACGGAAAATTTTGAGTTAACGAAATTCCTTAATATAATTAATGTTGATAAAATCAGACAACTATGTAACTACCGCACATACTGCCCTATGTATCAGCATCCAAGTGGTTCACTGGAATGTTGATTAGACAACAGAACACGATTTGAATACACCTGATATATACTATTTTTCATCATACATCTGAAATAGATTTTGTCCAAAAATAAAAACTTTTGCTGTAGCGCATGCCTTATTTTCTTGCCGTGTTATAATCAAGTCCTTGTTCAGTAGCCTGATTCTGCTTAGATATTTGTGGTTTGGATAAAGAAAGACAACTCTTACGACAGCAAAAGTCAAAGGACTCGACGACACAATCTATGGAAATTGCGGTCCAAGCATTATACGTATGCTTTGTTTATTTAAATAGAACAAAATCAGAAGTAAGGAATCAATTTTATTAGATTTCATTCCCGACCAGCTGATTGTCAAAGATGTCTAGACGACTAACACGTCAATCTGTAGTTAGTGTGACCAGTAGTCACAGTGACGGGGACCAGTAGTCACAGTGACGGGGACCAGTAGTCACAGTGACGGGGAGCAGTAGTCACAGTCACGGGAACCAGTAGTCACAGGGACCAGCAGTCACAGTGACGGGGACCAGTAGTCACAGTCATGGGGACTAGTAGTCACAGTCACGGGACCAGTAGTCACAGTCACGGGGACCAGTAGTCACAGTCACGGGGACCAGTAGTCACAGTCACGGGGACCAGTAGTCACAGTCACGGGAACCAGTAGTCACAGGGACCAGTAGTCACAGTCACGGGGACCAGTAGTCACAGTGGACCAGTAGTCACAGTGACGGGGACCAGTAGTCACAGTGACGGGGACCAGAAGTCACAGTCACGGGGACCAGTAGTCACAGTCACGGGGACCAGTAATTACATATATTGGGTGTGGGGTGTGGGTAGGGGTTGGTTGTCCTAGCTATGGCTCAGAATGACATATTTAACCCGTGGTCCAACCAGCAGATCAAATATAATTGACAAATATTTCATCCTGGGTCATAAGAGCATGTCAAAGTCTGGTTGAACGAGAACAATGCTCTTCCAACTTTATATATAATCATAGGTAAACAATGTCCTTGTGATGGGTGTACATATAATAATAATAAAAACATCAAAAACGCTTTCACTTGCTTTCAGAGCAAGCTCTTCAGGCGAAAAAAAATATATACCATTTGTTTCACACTTATTTATTTACTTACTTGTCTCAATAAATAAATTATCAATTACACAAGTTTTAATAAAACAGCAATTGGAGATGAAAAAGCAATAATGTTAAGTAGTACTTCACCCATCGTCGGATATGCCCACGGCTGATTGCATTATAATATACGATAATTACTAGCGTAGCATAGTGCAATCAACCGTGGGTATCCAACTATGTATTTTACCATACACGGAAAGCTTCATTACAATTTCACAGACATGTAATAACATGTGCTGGTTACTGTGGTAAATGGTATATAAAAGTTTATCATTGTTAAAGACAAACGAGAAAAATGCTGCATATAATACGTTTTGAGCTGTTGTGCTGATATTTACACTTTAAAACAATGGCTACATGATGGCAGTGGAAGCCCTGTTTAAGGTTCATGTTAATAGCAATTCCAGTGATATTTTACCAGCATATAAATCACCATTCTGGTGCAATTAAACAGAAGTCAATTGGTCAATTGCTAATATGTATCATGGCTATCCATGGGTCTTTCTTTTGACATTTTTATTTTTTAGGCTACATGTTAATTTCGGCAAAACATGCTATCTATATGAACCTTAAGAAGTTTTGATACTCTGACATTTTAGTTGGGTACAACGATACCAATGTTGATAATGTTAATGACTTCAATGTCTAATTGATTTTACAACAGTTACGAATGGAACATATATTTATAACAGTTTCTGGATAGATGAATACACACTGGAAGTCTTACAGTGGAATATAGGAGGACAACCCAAATGATTCCCCATGACCACCATTGAGAAAACGAGAGGTCGGGCATATACAACATATTGTATACAAGGAACTGGTTTATGTTGATGGTGTGTTGAAACACCTGTAATCCTAAGTACTACCTCGCGATCAGCCAGAGACATGTTGGCGTGACATGATATTTAAATACAACATGGCTGCCTTTATGTAAAAACAATGTGATAAACAATGTGATAAAGTCATGTTTCACAATGAAAACAAACCTCACCAGTAGAATGGTTCGGTTTGGACAGGATTCAATCTACCATTAGAACAGTTCAGTTTGGACAGGTTTCATTGTACCAGTAGAACAGTTCAGTTTGGACAGGCTTCACTGTACCAGTAGAACGGTTCAGTTTAGACAGGTTTCACTGTACCATTAGAACAGTTCAGTTTAGACAGGTTTCACTTTACCAGTAGAACAGTTCAGTTTGGACAGGCTTCACTGTACCAGTAGAACGGTTCAGTTTAGACAGGTTTCACTGTACCATTAGAACAGTTCAGTTTAGACAGGTTTCACTTTACCAGTAGAACGGTTCAGTTTAGACAGGTTTCACTTTACATGTTGATGGTGTGTTGAAACACCTGTAATCCTAAGTACTACCTCGCGATCAGCCAGAGACATGTTGGCGTGACATGATATTTAAATACAACATGGCTGCCTTTATGTAAAAACAATGTGATAAACAATGTGATAAAGTCATGTTTCACAATGAAAACAAACCTCACCAGTAGAATGGTTCGGTTTGGACAGGATTCAATCTACCATTAGAACAGTTCAGTTTGGACAGGTTTCATTGTACCAGTAGAACAGTTCAGTTTGGACAGGCTTCACTGTACCAGTAGAACGGTTCAGTTTAGACAGGTTTCACTGTACCATTAGAACAGTTCAGTTTAGACAGGTTTCACTGTACCATTAGAACAGTTCATTTGGACAGGTTTCACTGTACCAGTAGAACAGTTCAGTTAGGACAGGTTTCACTTTACCAGTAGAGGCATCACGGTACCAGTAGAACAGTTCGGTTTAGACAGGTCCACTTTACCAGTTGAAATCGCTGTCTAAAGTCTAATCTTATAAGACATCAGAACTACATTTGATCACTAACACATACATGTACAAACACACTGAAACAAACAACCGAAGAAATGTATCACAGTCTGTAAAAATCTAGAAAAATGTTGAAATCAAGGAAATAGATTTCAACGTTATACATGTATATGCAAAAATGCAAAGTGTAAAAATAAGAATCTAACAAACAGCATTGAATTTAAATAAATAAAAATTAATATATCTAAAAGGACGGAGTACAGAAAGTCCATATCACAGACCAGAGATTTACATATTATACAAAACATTCATGATACCATTTATAACGTAAACATGTTTGTGATTGTCTTGTGAGACATACAATATACAGTCTAAAACATTATGCAATTGTAACAGAGCGGAACAGCTGTCAGCCTTGTTGTATAATGATCGGTATAAACAGTCAAAGACTCCACATCATATCAAGAGTTCTCATCTCACCAGTAGTGGCCAGAAACTACCAATGCTGTGGCCTTATCAGAGGAATTCACTACATATCCTTGAGGGTCAATCAGAAGAAGTGCCCAAACTTTAGGTCAAAGGTCAAAACATTCATTCTGTAGAATTTGTTTTGATTATCATAGCCAAATGTATAATAAATCATCATAGGGACTATAAATTTAGGTCAAAGGTCATTATGTATTGTCTGCACTCAATTGTGTTGGAAGCAACATGTCTTTCCAAAATCAGAAAACACTATTGTTTAAACAAACATTTACTATATAAAAAAGAGCCTAGGTGGTATCATAGCTGGTGTGACTTCAATGTCCGATAGAGGCCTAATATCACCTCATCACTATAAAACCATAATGTCATAGTGTACAGTCTACAACTACTAAGTGAGGTACAGTCTATCAGGATACCTAACAACACAAGTTTTCTCTTCAGTGATCATTATATTGACTACCTTACTTAAGGAATATTTTATCAGAACATCAGTTCATTAAGAACTGTTTCATTCTTTGAATTATCAAATAAGCTACATTTTGCAAATTTTAATTCTTAAACAAATTTCAATTGATAAATATCTTCCTTTTTTTTGTCTGAATGAAAACTTGTTTATAAAGTTTGGTCGAGATAAGCAGATGTTGAAGATCTGTACACCCTCAGTAACTGTTGTAAACTATATCTTCAATGTTTACATAAGAAAACTACTTTAAGGAATGTCCCAAACTGTAGGCCTAGTTGTACAAGTCTAGTCTCCTTACTTTCTGTATCAGTACAGAAAACTCCATAATAATGTAGTAGTGAAGGGTCAATCTTCTATCACAGAAAAAAGGGATAAATGGTCACCTATCTGGCAAACAAGTGTGTGAATGGTCAAGGTCTGTCTGGCCACAAAAGTGGGTCAATAGTCATCAGTCTATCTGGCCAGAAAATTGGGTCAATGGTCATCAGTCTGCCTGCCCATATAAGTGGGTCAAAGGTCACTGGTCTGACTGCCCATATAAGTGGGTCAATGGTCATCAGTTTGTCTGGCCATAAAATTGGGTCAATGGTCATCAGTCTGATTGCCCATATAAGTGGGTCAAAGGTCACCAGTCTGACTGCCCATAAAAGTTGATCAATGGTCACTCTTTTGCCCGGCCACCTGTATTTCCAAACTCTTCATCTTTTTCTCCTGAGATGTTAGTTGTTCTTTTAGCTTTTTAGAAAAGAAAGAAAAAACATCTGAATCAGGAATATCAAAGTACTTCAATATCAATCAAAAATAATGTCTGTGTAGATTTGTTTACATGAAATATAATTTTGTTGATGTGGTATATATTATCTAAGTCACACACAGCATTTATTTATCAATCTGAAATAAGCCAAGCAAGTCTGTTAATATATGATATAGACCAATGTATTAGATACTTACTTGACTATTTTCTAACTCCATTTCAGACAACTTCTGTTTAAGTAATGCTATCAGTTCATCCTTCTCCAAACTTTCTTTTTCTTTTTTAGAGTCTGTTAGTTTTTGTTCTTTCTGTAAAATAAGATTGATAGTAGTGAAGTCCAAACTACACTATTGCCACAACTATAGAAACATAGTGTCACATGATAGTCATAGTCACATGATAGTCACATGATATATGGAAAAAACAAACAGTGTCACATGATAGTCACATGATAGTCATATGATATATAGAAAAAAACAAAAACATAGTGTCACATGATAGTCACATGATATATAGAAAGACATGTTACAGATTTTCCTCATTTCTGTCCAAACATAAGAGAGCTTTTCTGTTATTTCTATCTAATTATTCTTTATACACCTTACCATGGATTTCTCTGCTTCCTCTAACTCCTCCTGATCAGCGAAGACCAGCGGTCCTCCCGGTTGACCAGGATACTGTACAGGAGGGGACACTGGCAGAGCATCAGGGTGGAACGGTATAAAGTCCGCATCCTCAAGCTCCTACATTTCGAAATAGAGAGAATTTCCGTGGCTCTTAGGTATATTTGTACATAACTTCATTTAATGATTTGTATTAATGTAAGTTGTATAACTTGTTTCATAATTGTTATTAGATAAATAAAGTACATGTATTATCCCATTACCTTTACCGGTAATTTATTCTGCCTATTTGTTTGATAAATCTGATTTTGTTCAGACTAAGTGAGCTGGCTGACTCTGCCTGTATTTGTTATGCCTTCTTTATCCCTAAAACTTACTGCCTGTAACCAGTCGGGGATGTTAGACTCCTCTGCCTTGCCCCCTGACCCTGGCCGATCACTGCCCCCTGAAGATGGCCTTCCTGAATCCTGGTAACTATATGCTCCTGCCCCTCCCACTGGCGATGGTATATAAGGTGTGGCCCTTGGAGGCATATTCCAGTCCGATTTTGGCTCAGAAACCTCCGGAGAATCTGGCTTCCCAGAATCCTTCATCTCTTCATTTCCATGATAGTTCATACATACACGAGGCTTAGACATACCATCACTTTCCGTGAATATGACATCTTCTTCCACTACTGGAGGCGAGGGTACAAACACTGCATACAAAGTAGGAATAAAGTGCATCACCACTTAATGCAAACAAAGTGATAAGTGTGTGACCTCTCTTTCACTAGGGGTGAGAGTGTGTGACCTCTCCTTCACTAGGGGTGAGAGTGTGTGACCTCTCCTTCACTAGGGGTGAGAGTGTGTGACCTCTCTTTCACTAGGGGTGAGAGTGTGTGACCTCTCCTTCACTAGGGGTGAGAGTGTGTGATCTCTCTTTCACTAGGGGTGAGAGTGTGTGATCTCTGTTTCACTAGGGGTGAGAGTGTGTGACCTCTCTTTCACTAGGGGTGAGAGTGTGTGACCTCTCCTTCACTAGGGGTGAGAGTGTGTGACCTCTCTTTCACTAGGGGTGAGAGTGTGTGACCTCTCCTTCACTAGGGGTGAGAGTGTGTCACCTCTCTTTCACTAGGGGTGAGAGTGTGTCACCTCTCCTTCACTAGGGGCGAGAGTGTGTCACCTCTCTTTCACTAGGGGTGAGAGTGTGTGACCTCTCTTTCACTAGGGGTGAGAGTGTGTGACCTCTCCTTCACTAGGGGTCAGAGTGTGTCACCTCCACTTCACTGGATGTCATATGGATATTGTGTGACCTTTACCTGACTAGAGGTCAGAATGTGTGACCTTTACATTGCTAGAGGTCAGTGTGTGACCTTGACTTCACTAGGGAACAGACTGTGTGACCTTGACTTCAATAGGGGTCAGAGTGTGTGACCTCTCCTTCACTAGGGGTCAGAGTGTATGACCTTTACTACTTTACCTGGTCTGACTGTTTCCTTTTTATCAAATGATTAAATGTCAACAGTTATTTGTATAGGTACATGTAGGTCTATCCCTAGAAAGTAGTTAATTTCAAGTTTATAAAATCATATAATGTCTGTAAAACAGATGTTCCATCATTAGTCAACTGGTTATGATAATGATAATAAAATTGATTTATTACAGGTGTTTATCAACATAAGGTAGTATTCTTTATAAATAATTGAAAATCTCTCTGCCCTGAAATGTTAGCGGCTGCCATGTATGATGAAAGCAAATGTTATATTAGCCATGATAGACATGCAAATGGCCTGTTAAAACCAACAACAAAACCATGCAAACAAATCAACTGGTTATTATGCAATACATATACAGGCATATTGATGAAGCAGGGAAAACAAACTCTCTACACATATAATGCAGGGAAGTTATGGTTGGAAAGGTGTCATATGACCTAGCTTTTTATTTCTGTTTAACATCCTTGTAACAGCAAGGGTCATGCAAGGGTGAAAGTACATATCTCATTTCTGTGCCAAATACTAAATATTATGGGGTACAAAAAATGATATGGAATGAGAGATCTCATTTTTATTAGATATAACAGATTAAATTAAAACAACATTAAATCATTATTACAAATAATATATTCCCTTAGTCTCCAGGATGTTGACTTATTCTCTATCTGTCTTTTAACCTCGCAAGTACATTGTCCGTCCACCACCCCAGCTACTATTGTCTGTCCAAAACCCCAGCTACTATTGTCTGTCCACCACACCAGCTACTATTGTCTGTCCACCACCCCAGCTACTATTGTCTGTCCACCACCCCAGCTACTAATGTCAGTCCACCACCCCAGCTACTATTGTCTGTCCACCACCCCAGCTACTATTGTCGGTCCACCACCCCAGCTACTATTGTCTGTTCACCACCCCAGCTACTATTGTCTGTCCACCACCCCAGCTACTATTGTCTGTCCACCACCCCAGCTACTATTGTCTGTCCACCACCCCAGCTACTATTGTCTATACACCACACCAGCTACTATTGTCTGTCCACCACCCCAGCTACTATTGTCTGTCCACCACCCCAGCTACTATTGTCCGTCCACCACCCCAGCTACTATTGTCTGTCCACCACCCCAGCTACTATTGTCTGTCCTTCACCCCAGCTACTATTGTCTGTCCACCACCCCAGCTACTATTGTCTGTCCACCATCCCAGCTGCTATTGTCTGTCCACCACCCCAGCTACTATAGTCTGTCCACCACCCCAGCTACTATTGTCTGTCCACCACCCCAGCTACTATTGTCTGTCCACCACCCCAGCTACTATTGTCTGTCCACCATCCCAGCTACTATTGTCTGTCCACCACCCCAGCTACTATAGTCTGTCCACCATCCTAGCTACTATTGTCTGTCCACCACCCCAGCTACTATTGTCGGTCCACCACCCCAGCTACTATTGTCTGTCCACCACCCCAGCTACTATTGTCTGTCCACCATCCCAGCTACTATTGTCTGTCCACCACCCCAGCTACTATAGTCTGTCCACCACACCAGCTACTATTGTCTGTCCACCACCCCAGCTACTATTGTCTGTCCACCACCCCAGCTACTATTGTCTATACACCACCCCAGCTACTATTGTCTGTCCACCACCCTAGCTACTATTGTCTGTCCACCATCCCAGCTACTATTGTCTATACACCACCCCAGCTACTATTGTCTGTCCACCACCCCAGCTACTATTGTCTATACACCACCCCAGCTACTAATGTCAGTCCACCACCCCAGCTACTATTGTCTGTCTACCACCCCAGCTACTACTGTCTGTCTACCACCCCAGCTACTATTGTCTGTCTACCACCCCAGCTACTATTGTCTATACACCACCCCAGCTACTATTGTCTGTCCACCACCCCAGCTACTATTGTCTGTCCACCACCCCAGCTACTATTGTCCGTCCACCACCCCAGCTACTATTGTCTGTCCACCACCCCAGCTACTATTGTCTGTCCACCACCCCAGCTACTATTGTCTGTCCACCACCCCAGCTACTATTGTCTGTCCACCATCTCAGCTACTATTGTCTGTCCACCACCCCAGCTACTATAGTCTGTCCACCATCCTAGCTACGATTGTCTGTTTAACACTCAACCTACACTTGTCTGTCTACCATCCCAGCTATCAATGCCTGTCCATATTCTGTTTCTGTCTGTTCCCTAATCCAATTTTTATTGTATAGGGGTTGGGAGGCCAGGGCTGGGGAGTCAGGGTTGGGAGGTCAGGGCTGGGAGGTCAGGGCTGGGAGGCTAGGGTTGAGGAGTCCAGAGTTGGGCCATCAGGGTCAGGAGGCCAGGGTTCTGATGGTCAGTACGGGTTTAAATGCACAGAAAGTGACTACTTGTACAACTTGCATTTCATGTCTAATGTGCAAAACCGTTAAACAAACTCCAAATCCAAAGCAAAATCAAACCATTGTTTAGAAACACGTCACAGTGGTGTGGCATGCTTCCCATAAATGTATACCTACCTTTGTGTCGCTCCTTCTCACCTATACACATATATACAGTATCAGTACATGATGATGAGAGCTCCACAGGACTGACTATAACAGTACACCCAGGAGTACACACAAGTCATCAGTCTGATAGTTGGCCCTGCCCTAACAACCATGTACACAGTAAACTGTAACCCATACTCACACTAAAATTGTCAATAAGAACATTCCCGATGTAAATGATAAATCTTTCATTAGATAGCTCTGAAATGATTGCCGTTTTTCAGTCAAAGTTCTACATCAATGATTCTCCATGTCTGTTACACTGTGTATTACAGCAAGCTGTGCACCACTGAACCATGAACTGATTAGGGCGAGGCTTTAAATATGTCAACAGTTTATTCTATCTTTTATGTTATACATAAAGTAAAAACCACTGGCATTGATTGATTATCATTGATAATTATTTAAATGGCAATTGCAGTTTATTTCTCTAGGCTAGTTGCACACAATCAAACTACAATCACTAATTGATAATTTTAATCAAATTTGAATAATTTCTAATGAAAATGAAACGAATTATATTCAAAAATGTGATTTTCCTATATAAACTAAAGTAAAGTTTACCCTCTCACCAGCGGGAAATATGAAACCCAGGGGCAATAAAATTCACAATTTTGAGAAAGCACCTTAAGACCATTTCATCCATAAAACGTGTTTGATTCTACCATATCTGAGACTTGAGAAGAGCTTTGAAATTTCAGTCAATTTTACCATTTTTGGCTCCCACACCTCAGGCCCCTGGTGATGGGAACCATATCATTTTGGTTGACCTTTACCTCAGGTTTTAGAGAGGTCAAAAATGTAAAAATGTTAAATAATGATAGAGGATGGAGGACAGACAACACATGACTGACAATGCACAATGACAGATGAAGACATGTTGAAAAAAAACAGTACAAGGTACCAAACAACCCCCTAAACAATACAAGGTACCAAACAAACCCCTAAACAATACAAGTTACCAAACAACCCTCAAAACAATACAATGTACCAAATAACCCCCTAAACAATACAAGGTACCAAACAGCCTCCAAATCAATACATAATTTCAAACAACCCCCCAAAACAATACAATGTACCAAACAACCCCCCAAAACAATACAAGGTACCAAACAACCCTCAAATCAATACATAATTTCAAACAACCCCCAAAACAATACAAGGTACCAAACAACCCTAAAAATAATTCAAGTTACCAAACAACCCCTAAAACAATTCAAGGTACCAGACACTCCCAAAACAATTCAAAATACAAAACTAACCCCCAAAACAATTCAAGTTACCAAACAACCCTCAAAACCATACAAGATACTTAACAGCCCCAAAATAATTCAAGGTACCAAACAACCCCCTAAAACAATACAAGGTACCAAACAACCCTCAAAACAATACAAGGTACCAAACAACCCTCAAAACAATACAAGTTACCAAACAACCCCCAAAACAATACAAGTTACCAAACAACCCCAAAACAATTCAAGTTACCAAACAACCCTCAAAACAATTCAAGTTACCAAACAATCCCCTAAACAATACAAGGTACCAAACAACCCCCAAAACAATTCAAGGTACCAAACAACCCCCTAAACAATACAAGTTACCAAACAACCCCCTAAACAATACAAGGTACCAAACAACCCTCAAAACAATACAAGTTACCAAACAACCCCCAAAACAATACAAGTTACCAAACAACCCCAAAACAATTCAAGTTACCAAACAACCCTCAAAACAATTCAAGTTACCAAACAATCCCCTAAACAATACAAGGTACCAAACAACCCTCAAAACAATACAAGGTACCAAACAACCCTCAAAACAATACAAGGTACAACCCTCAAAACAATACATAATATCAAACAACCCCCGAAACAATACAAGTTACCAAACAACCCTCAAAACAATACAAGATACCAAACACTCCCAAAACAATTCAAAATACAAAACTAACCCCCAAAACAATTCAAGTTACCAAACAACCCCCAAAAACAATTCAAGTTACCAAACAACCCCCAAAACAATTCAAGTTACCAAACAACCCTCAAAACCATACAAGATACTTAACAGCCCCAAAACAATTCAAGGTACCAAACAACCCCCTAAAACAATACAAGGTACCAAACAACCCTCAAAACAATACAAGGTACCAAACAACCCTCAAAACAATACAAGTTACCAAACAACCCCCTAAACAATACAAGTTACCAAACAACCCCCTAAACAATTCAAGGTACCAAACAACCCTCAAAACAATACAAGGTACCAAACAACCCTCAAAACAATACAAGGTACCAAACAACCCTCAAAACAATACAAGTTACCAAACAACCCCCTAAACAATACAAGTTACCAAACAACCCCCTAAACAATACAAGGTACCAAACAACCCTCAAAACAATACAAGGTACCAAACAACCCCCTAAACAATACAAGTTACCAAACCACCCCCAAAACAATTCAAGGTACCAAACAACCCCCCAAAACAATACAAGGTACCAAACAACCTCCAAAACAATACAAGGTACCAAACAACTCCCTAAACAATACAAGGTACCAAACAACCCCCAAAACAATACAAGGTACCAAACAACCCCCCAAAACAATACAAGGTACCAAACAACCCCCCAAAACAATACAAGTTACCAAACAACTCCCTAAACAATACAAGGTACCAAACAACCCCCAAAACAATACAAGGTACCAAACAACCTCCAAAACAATACAAGGTACCAAACAACCCCCTAAACAATTCAAGGTACCAAACAACCCCCTAAAACAATTCAAGGTACCAAACAACCCCCAAAACAATTCAAGTTACCAAACAACCCCCAAAACAATTCAAGTTACCAAACAATCCCCTAAACAATACAAGGTACAACCCTCAAAACAATACAAGGTACCAAACAACCCCCAAAACAATACAAGTTACCAAACAAACCCCAAAACAATTCAAGTTACCAAACAACCCTCAAAACAATTCAAGTTACCAAACAATCCCCTAAACAATACAAGGTACAACCCTCAAAACAATACATAATATCAAACAACCCCCGAAACAATACAAGTTACCAAACAACCCCCAAAACAATACAAGGTACAACCCTCAAAACAATACATAATATCAAACAACCCCCGAAACAATACAAGATACCAAACAACCCTCAAAACAATACAAGATACCAAACAACCCCCTAAACAATACAAGTTACCAAACAACCCCCAAAACAATACAAGGTACCAAACAACCCCCTAAACAATACAATGTACCAAACAGCCCCCAAAACAACACAAAATATAAAACAACCCCCCAAAACATTACAAAATATAAAACAACCTCCAAAATAATACAAGTTACCAAACAACCCCCAAAACAATATAATGTACCTAACAACCTCCAAAACAATGCAAAACAAGAAACAACAAAACAATACAAAATACATTTTTAAAATCTCTCAAAACAATAATAAACAACATCTTTACTATTTGTAGTGTAATAAAACTGAAAATAACAAAAAACTAAAACCATGTAGAACATCTTTCCCAATACAAAACGTTCTCTTTAACAGTAATGATTAGTGATTATAACAATGTCAGTCACCCAGAAGGTGATCACTGTTCAGATACACTCCCCATATAATATCTTTAATTTGTACTTTCCTAATAAAGTATTGTTATAACTGCCAATTAGCCAGTTAAACCCTCACATATAGATGATATAGCTTTATGTGACCCCATAAAATTAAATGTGCATATACAATTAATAACTCTAAAGTCTAATGTGTTATGTATTCTGTTACAGTAAATGTGCTATTTAAGCATTTAATGGCCTGAAAGTTATTGACATACACACTGTAATTCTCACAGGATTAAAGAGACAAATTGAATAACACATGTCAGCACATCGTGATAAATTTGTTTGTAATCCTCTGAGAATAACTGGACAGTACCTTTCCAAAGGAGGCAGTTCAATATTTATATATTTAATAAGTACATAATGTATAAAGAATAAAAAATATATAGTAAAGAAAAGTTCTAAGTAAATTAAGCAAAAGAAAACAAAGAGGCAGACAAAGTACTTACATTTTGGAGATGAAACTCTTGACTTCAAAGTCTTTTGATTCAGCACTTTTTCTGAAACAAAACAATGCAATTATAGATGGATCTGATACTAAATTTTTCAATTAATAGATTGAATAAAGTTTCTTTTCTGATCAAAGTGAAACGGTAAAAAATAACACTAGAAATACTATTAATTATAAAGTGGGAATTCCTATACCATAAACAGAGGCCTACCACACATTTTACATGGTCTGCATAGATACGCATTACGTCAATTCGGCAATAGACTCTTCTATTTTCCATTTGCCAAAAACACAATTTGGTATGAAATTTGTATTGGAACAAGGCTTACATCCAGTATTAGGCTTTATACATCACTGGGGTCGGGGATTATTGTCAGTCAAGTACAGTAAAGGAAAACAAAAACAAAATAAAAACATTTATTTTGGCATAACATATTTATATTATCTTGTTACAAGTATGATTTTTATTGATTAAAAACTAGAAGCTTTAATCAACTTCACATTTAAGAAGAAAAAAAATCAAACTTTCAAAATATATCGTACAACAAAATGATAAAATAAGTAACTGGTAAGGTTGATGCAACCAATTTTCTCTGTACCTTGTAAATAAGAATGTCAACTTACCTGCTATAGCGATGGTGTGCCAGTGACGTGCAGACAGGTTGGACACAAGATGGAGTGACCCAAAGATGGTACGAGGAAGTGAGATGGACTGGCTGTTAGGGCCCTTGCCTTGGTCGAGGAACTCTGCCCCCAGTGTACCATTAGCTCCATTACCCCAGGAGTATACCTGGCTATCTGTGAGCGGTAAACAAAACAAGATTGGCATCAATATGGTGTAAAAGGTAACAAAACAAGTAAACAAACTAAATCTTTATTAACACAGTAAGGAAATTATCCACGGCAGAAGTCGGGACCTTCCTATTGCCCATATATTTGAAATCACAGATTTTTCTGTGTTTTTTTATCATCAAACTTTTCCATCCTTTTTTCACTTTAAAATATAAATAAAGAAAGAAAATGTATTGGTTTCACATTTGAATATCCTGTACAGTTGACCTGGCAAGAAAAAAAGACTGAAAATTATTGTATATTCTTGTGACATGGCGGTTATATGTGCCTTACTGTATTAGATTGAGATACGTACCAGTGGTGGCAGCCACGGTAAAATAACTGCCACAGGTCACGTTGATCACCCTCTTCCCAGTCAGTGCTCCGGCCACACGACAGATCCTCGATTTCTTTTTAAAGTCTCCAACACCTAGCTGGCCATACTTGTTAGAACCAAACGTGTATACTTTACCATACACTGAAATAAAGAGTTTAAATAGGTCATAACTCATATAGAAAATCAGTTTATATTCATAAAATTGTGACAGCATCTTTAAAGGTGAACAACCACTAAAACATAAAAAGGGCCAAATTTTATCCCAAAATATTAATAATTCTTAGTAAAAACATGTAAAACATTCATTTTTTAAACAATACTTTATGTTCGTGCATTATTCAATATTTTTGTATGTCGGAGAAATCACAGTGTCTGCACACAGTTATCTCCCTTGGCCATGATGTCATTTGAGATGATTGGAAAATTAGGCCAGCTGTCAGTGTACTCAAAAGCAAACAAACATGTAACAGTGTGCAGCATTAACCTGCACTTACAGCTCCAACAGAAACAAGAAGATTAGTATGTTTTCGTTTGCAAAAGATAAGAAGTTGAGGACAGCATGGATGGTAAAAGTGTATAGGGACGGATTTTCTCCATCATCACACACAATATTGTGTCAAGACCACTTTGAACCAGAGTGTTTTCAGAGAGATCCGTGGTTGATGTTGTCGATAGGATTTGAGCCAAAAATGTGTCCGACTGAAGCCTGGACAGTTTCAATTTCTAATCTCCTCACTCTACAAGAAAACTTCTTCCAAATGGAAACACCAAACAGGAAGAGAGGAAGGAGTGATAGAGATGTCATTCAAAAGAGACGAGGATGGGGGTAAGATCACTGGTTAGACAGGATACATAACTATTTAACAACATGGAAAAGAATATACTCACAGTCAACACCTGCGGAGTGTGTATGGCCAGGAGATACCAGGACAATGTTGAACCTCAGGAGGGGTTTAACAGTGCTGAATGTGTACTGACACGGAATGTCATATATCTGAAACAAGGGTAACATTGTGTACCGACACGGCATGTCATATATCTGAAATATGGGTAACATTGTGTACCGACACAAAATGTTATATATCTGTAATATGGGTAACATTGTGTACTGACACGGAATGTCATATATCTGAAACATGGGTAACATTGTGTACCGACACGGCATGTCATATATCTGAAATATGGGTAACATTGTGTACCGACACAAAATGTTATATATCTGTAATATGGGTAACATTGTGTACTGACACGGAATGTCATATATCTGAAACATGGGTAACATTGTGTACCGACACGGCATGTCATATATCTGAAATATGGGTAACATTGTGTACTGACATGGAATGTCATATTTCTGTAATATGGGTAACATTGTGTACTGACACGGAATGTCATATATCTGAAACATGGTAACATTGTGTACCGACACAAAATGTCATTTATCTGTAATAGGGGTAACATTGTGTACTGACATGAAATGTCATTTATCTGAAACATGGGTAACATTGTGTACTGACACAGAATGTCATATATCTGAAACATGGGTACCTTTGGTTTCTGTTTACAAAGACCTGATATTTCTGTTTAGCCTACCTTTAGTATCTGTTTACAGAGACCTAATGTTCCTGTTTACAGAAACCTGATGTTTCTGTCATGTTCAGCCTACCTTTGGTTTCTGTTTATAGAGACCTGATGTTTCTGTTCAGCCTACCTTTGGTTTCTGTTTACGGAGACCTGATGTCTCCGAGTTGAAGCCGAGTTTATTGTACTCGTTACTTCCACATGCTAAGACACGCCCACTAGTTGTGACGAGGAATGTTCCATCACTCCCAGCATACACATGTTTGATAAAGTGTTTCCCTGGGGTCTCCACCTACAAAAGGTTATATATGTATGATTTCCTTAAACATTTCTCCTGCAAACATGTCGGCAAACCAGCTGTAGAAGAAAGTAGAATATAATGTTTCGAAACCTGGCTTTAGGGAGTTGCTCCTCTTCTTGATTTGTTAAATATGGTTTTGTGTCTGAAGACTTAAAGATTTTTCAAAGTTTTCTATTTTTTTCTTACTCTGCTGAGAACATTGTGTTACCTTTTGTGGTGAAGCAAAGTCATCTTCTGATCCCAGACCAAGTCGACCTTAATGTTAAATATAAAAAAATAATTAATGTTATTTTACATCTGTATAGAAATCTCACAAATTCTTCATAAAAACAAATGTATAGTTTAGTTATACATGGTACATACATGTACCAAACTCTCCACAGCCCCAGGAGTAGACTTTAGTTATACATGGTACATACCAAACTCTTTATAACCCCAGGAGTAGACTTTAGTTATACATGGTACATACCAAACTCTTTATAACCCCAGGAGTCGACTTTACTTATACATGGTACATACCAAACTCTCTATAACCCCAGGAGTAGACTTTAGTTATACATGGTACATACCAAACTCTCCACAGCCCCAGGAGTAGACTTTAGTTATACATGGTACATACCAAACTCTCCACAGCCCCGGGAGTAGACTTTAGTTATACATGGTACATACCAAACTCTCCACAGCCCCAGGAGTAGACGTTAGTTATACATGGTAAATACCAAACTCTCTATAACCCCAGGAGTCGACTTTACTTATACATGGTACATACCAAACTCCCCACAGCCCAGGAGTAGACTTTAGTTATACATGGTACATACCAAACTCTTTATAACCCCAGGAGTAGACTTTAGTTATACATGGTACATACCAAACTCTTTATAACCCCAGGAGTCGACTTTACTTATACATGGTACATACCAAACTCTCC
>NW_022982704.1:0-25791 GCF_902652985.1 Pecten maximus
TTGATAATTCATCCTTTCTAGAATTAAGGGATTATCCCTAGAAATTATTATATATACATTCGCCTCTTGGGTCAGGTGAGCTAACTTGGGTCAGGTGAGGTCAGGTGAGCTACCTTGGGTCAGGTGAGCTACCTTGGGTCAGGTGAGCTAACTTGTGGCGGGTGAGCTAACTTGGGTTGGGTGAGCTTTGTGTCGGGTGAGCTAACTTGGGTTGGGTGAGCTAACTTGTGTCGGGTGAGCTAACTTGTGTCGGGTGAGCTAACTTGTGTCGGGTGAGCTACCTTGGGTCAGGTGAGCTAACTTGTGTCAGGTGAGCTACCTTGGGTCAGGTGAGCTAACTTGTGTCGGGTGAGATATCTTGGGTCAGGTGAGCTAACTTGGGTTAGGTGAGCTAACTTGTGTCGGGTGAGCTAACTTGTGTCGGGTGAGCTAACTTGGGTCAGGTGAGCTAACTTGTGTGGGGTGAGCTAACTTGTGTCGGGTGAGCTAACTTGGGTCAGGTGAGCTAACTTGTGTCAGGTGAGCTAACTTGTGTCAGGTGAGCTAACTTGTGTCGGGTGAGCTAACTTGGGTCAGGTGAGCTAACTTGTGTCGGGTGAGCTAACTTGTGTCGGGTGAGTTAACTTGTGTCAGGTGAGCTAACTTGGGTCAGGTGAGCTAACTTGGGTCAGGTGAGCTAACTTGGGTTGGGTGAGCTAACTTGTGTGGGGTGAGCTAACTTGGGTCAGGTGAGCTAACTTGTGTGGGGTGAGCTAACTTGTGTCGGGTGAGCTAACTTGGGTTGGGTGAGCTAACTTGTGTGGGGTGAGCTAACTTGTGTCGGGTGAGCTAACTTGTGTGGGGTGAGCTAACTTGGGTTGGGTGAGCTAACTTGTGTCGGGTGAGCTAACTTGGGTCGGGTGAGCTAACTTGTGACGGATGAGCTAACTTGGGTTGGGTGAGCTAACTTGGGTCAGGTGAGCTAACTTGGGTTGGGTGAGCTAACTTGTGTCGGGTGAGCTAACTTGGGTCAGGTGAGCTAACTTGGGTCGGGTGAGCTAACTTGGGTCAGGTGAGCTAACTTGTGTCAGGTGAGCTAACTTGGGTTAGGTGAGCTAACTTGTGTCGGGTGAGCTAACTTGGGTCAAGTGAGCTAACAACAAAGCTGGCAGACAATGTTGTCAAACTTAGGTTTCCAAATCTACATATCAAAGAGGATGTTTCTAACATTTTAGACACTGCAGACTGGACAAAAACCAAATGGGCAACTAGTACAACTGTCAAACTCTTCAGACAGAATCGGAGGTCAAAAGTAAGCACAGAAAAGTGGCATTTGATGACATAAATATTCAGTGTATACCATGGCCATAAACCCAAGTAAATATGTGTTGAGAGACACTCAAAATAGAGTCAAATGTCAGTACAGCAACCTTGATTATCCTGGTAATTAATTTACAAGTGTAGGCAACCAATATCTACCTATACATGTATTAGTTACAGATCACATTATCATCTGATTTCCATTGGATCGGTAAAGTAATCAATTTGAACTTGTTTTCCCTTAACAAATGAGTATGAGGTAAAAATTATTTTAAATTTTGTACCCTCTAAAAAGTCAAGAAAAATAATCAAGCAATTGTAGCATTTTAAGTTTGGTTTGTATGAACTTCTTCAAAATTCTATATTTATATAAATAAAAGAAATTGCCAAATAAAACAATATCTTGCAGTAATAGTCATCTTTAAATAGATTTCTAATTATGAAAAAGCTCTTCTGAAAGTTCTTTTTTTTTTCTTCAGCATGTAGATTTATGTTTGTCAAAAAAATATAAAAGTAAAAGAAAGAGAAGGCATGAGAAAATTCTAAAAACCAATCCAAAACATCTACAATAACATCCGAGAACGTGTTAATACATTCTTAGACTTATGGAAGAGCTCTTCTATTCTTAATCACCTTTTTTCCAAGTGGCTGTAAATAATTTTTGATGGATAAGTTTGTCTTCATTAAGGAAAATGAAAACCGAGACCATAATCAAGGATTAATGTGTTTGTACCTGTAAGGTAGTGATTGGCCTCATTGTAATTAGGTAACAATACAGGTAAGTGTATAGGATTACATAACAAAGGCTAACCTAGAAGTAATGATGTTGGCAAAGTTAGTGGTGGCACCCAGACTCCTCCATATTGACATTCCCATAAAACAAGTGGTGCCGATCCCAGCTATATCAATTATTAATACAGCATATAGGCTGCAGCGAATTCTTCATGTGCTGAACACCACACTATATAACATATTATGGTCACTTAATAATCCCGAGCTCAACATACAAGCACTTCTACTGACAATATCTCTCAACAAAATTAAAAGAACAAACACATTAAGTTCTAAGAATATCAATCAGTGTTGCCTTGATTAGTTAGAACAGTAATCCTTCCTAAAGCTTCTTATTGATACGATACACAAGAAAAAACATGACAGAAAATTAATGTTTTGATTTTAGAGCTTCATTTTAAAAGAAACTATACATGTATGGCCTTAGTAAAACCTACTACAGAAACCCTAGCCCTAATTGTAGTACACCTCATCCCTCATCCACGGTCAACTAATTCATTCTGAAACTAAAGCCCACTTTATAAATTACAAAGTATCTAAACGTTCACTACTCATCTCTTAACAAATCAATTCAGTTTATAATACAGTCATGCCTTGTCACGAGCAATTTATGACTTATTGAAACCCATTCTAGTCAATTATCTCCATTTTCAAAACTCATCAGAAAATATGGTCTGTGGATGGCAGTGTGCTGTATGTGTAAGGCCTGTCGAGTAAATGGATTCACCACCAAGTCACCAACACTGCAATTTAAAACCTTAAATAGCTACTCAACATCGATAACAGTAATACTGAATATATTACAAAGAAATGGCAAATCTGTTTAACGGATACAATTCTCATGTTTAGTCACAAATTCTGAATGAACAAAATCAATTTCCTTTTGAAAGCAGAACAGTTGTCTGGTATTCACAGGTTAGAGACGGCATTACCAGGAAATATGTATCACTCATAATAACCGTAAACCATGGGGCTATCTGTGACAGATGGTTCTCATAGTACATGTCAATAAGTCATAGACTGAAAATTACACTTACTAACCATATGTACCAAAGTTGACCAGAAAACCCTTCAATAACACACATAAATATCGACAAACAATAAGGAGATACATCAATATACTGACAACATCAGCATCTTATAGGATCTTATTTTACAGTTACACATACATTCTTTTGTGCAACATCCCTTGGTACATTCACAAATCAATTATCTTCAATGACACAAATCTTGATTAAGTTGACACACCCTTGTTTAGTTGACATACTGTTGTTTAGTTGACACATACCCTTGCTTAGTTGACACACAACCTTGTTTAGTTGACATACTGTTGTTTAGTTGACATACTGTTGTTTAGTTGACACATACCCTTGTTTAGTTGACAAACTGTTGTTTAGTTGACAAACTGTTGTTTAGTTGACATACTCCCTTGTTTAGCTGACATACTGTTGTTAAGTTGACACATACCCTTGTTTAGTTGACATACTGTTGTTTAGTTGACACATACCCTTGTTTAGCTAATATGCCATTGTTTAGTTGACATACTGTTGTTTAGTTGACACATATGCCCTTGTTTAGTTGACAAACTGTTGTTTAGTTGACAAACTGTTGTTTAGTTGACACATACCCTTGTTTAACTAATATGCCATTGTTTAGTTGACATATACCCTTGTTTAGTTGACACATACCCTTGTTTAGTTGACATACTGTTGTTTAGTTGACACATACCCTTGTTTAGCTAATATGCCATTGTTTAGTTGACACATACCCTTGTTTAGCTGACATACTGTTGTTTAGTTGACACATACCCTTGTTTAGCTAATATGCCATTGTTTAGTTGACATATACCTTGTTTAGTTGACACATACCCTTGTTTAGCTAATATGCCATTGTTTAGTTGACACATACCCTTGTTTAGTTGACACATACCCTTGTTTAGTTGACACATACCCTTGTTTAGCTGACATACTGTTGTTAAGTTGACACATACCCTTGTTTAGCTGACATACTGTTTAGTTGACACATACCCTTGTTTAGCTGACATACTGTTGTTTAGTTGACACATACCCTTGTTTAGTTGACACATACCCTTGTTTAGTTGACATACTGTTGTTTAGTTGACACATACCCTTGTTTAGTTCACACACACCCTTGTTTAGTTGACATACTGTTGTTTAGTAGACATACTGTTGTTTAGTTGACACACACCCTTGTTTAGTTGTCATACTGTTGTTTAGATGACACACACCCTTGTTTAGTTGACATACTATTGTTTAGTTGATACACACCCTTGTTTAGTTGACATACTGTTGTTTAGTTGACACATACCCTTGTTTAGCTGACATACTGTTGTTAAGTTGACACATACCCTTGTTTAGTTGACATACTGTTGTTTAGTTGACACACACCCTTGTTTAGTTAACACACACCCTTGTTTAGTTGACAAACTGTTGTTTAGCTGACATTCTGTTGTTTAGCTGACACACACCCTTGTTTAGCTGACATACTATTGTTTAGTTGATACACACCCTTGTTTAGTTGACATACTGTTGTTTAGTTGACACATACCCTTGTTTAGTTGACACACACCCTTGTTTAGTTGACACACACCCTTGTTTAGTTGACATACTGTTGTTTAGCTGACATACTGTTGTTTAGTTGACATACTGTTGTTTAGTTGACACATACCCTTGTTTAGCTGACATACTGTTGTTAAGTTGACACATACCCTTGTTTAGTTGACATACTGTTGTTTAGTTGACACATACCCTTGTTTAGTTGACACACACCCTTGTTTAGTTGACACACACCCTTGTTTAGTTGACACACACCCTTGTTTAGTTGACACACACCCTTGTTTAGTTGACATACTGTTGTTTAGTTGACACATACCCTTGTTTAGTTGACACACACCCTTGTTTAGTTGACACACACCCTTGTTTAGTTGACACATACCCTTGTTTAGTTGACACACACCCTTGTTTAGTTGACACACACCCTTGTTTAGTTGACACACACCCTTGTTTAGTTGACATACTGTTGTTTAGCTGACATTCTGTTGTTTAGATGACACACTGTTGTTTAGCTGACACATACCCTTGTTTAGTTGACACACACCCTTGTTTAGTTGACACACACCCTTGTTTAGTTGACACATACCCTTGTTTAGTTGACACATACCCTTGTTTAGTTGACACACACCCTTGTTTAGTTGACACACACCCTTGTTTAGTTGACACACACCCTTGTTTAGTTGACATACTGTTGTTTAGTTGACACATACCCTTGTTTAGTTGACACACACCCTTGTTTAGTTGACACACACCCTTGTTTAGTTGACATACTGTTGTTTAGTTGACACATACCCTTGTTTAGTTGACACACACCCTTGTTTAGTTGACACACACCCTTGTTTAGTTGACATACTGTTGTTTAGCTGACATTCTGTTGTTTAGATGACACACACCCTTGTTTAGTTGACATACTATTGTTTAGTTGATACACACCCTTGTTTAGCAACAGCGCGGCCCGTCGAGGAACACTGGATATCGTGGCCCGCCGGATGCCGTGTATGTCCACGGAACAGCGCGATCCGTCATGGAACGCTAGATAGCGTGGCTAGCTTATGTTTTGAAGTTATGCTTACTTTACCGCGTCTTCTAATGACGGCCGAAGGCAGGGTGTCCTCCCGATATATAAGAGTTACTTCCCTTCCGCTTCACTGGTAATGTAATATTTGAATAATGCTCTATTATAACGGGCCGTATACAACATGTAACATCTCATTAATTTTCTTTAGTAACGGGCCGTATATAACATGTAATATTTGAATAATGCTCTATTATAACGGGCCGTATACAACATGTAACATCTCATTAATTTTCTTTAGTAACGGGCCGTATATAACATGTAATATTTGAATAATGCTCTATTATAACGGGCCGTATACAACATGTAACATCTCATTAATTTTCTTTAGTAACGGGCCGTATATAACATGTAATATTTGAATAATGCTCTATTATAACGGGCCGTATACAACATGTAACATCTCATTAATTTTCTTTAGTAACGGGCCGTATATAACATGTAATATTTGAATAATGCTCTATTATAACGGGCCGTATACAACATGTAACATCTCATTAATTTTCTTTAGTAACGGGCCGTATATAACATGTAATATTTGAATAATGCTCTATTATAACGGGCCGTATACAACATGTAACATCTCATTAATTTCCTTTAGTAACGGGCCGTATATAACACAATAATTTTAATTGTAAATAATCTAATAATCTCAGATTAACACTAGTAAATATCTTTTGTGTAATTTGCGTGTACACCATTGTATTAATGTATTTTATGTTACAGAAGTTAAAACGCAAAGTAAACGATGTGCTTATATCAGTTGATAATGTGTTATATGATAAATTCTTTTAATGCGTCATCTTTACGAGCCCATGTCTGTGTGAAGCACCTTCTATTTAAAAAATATATATCTAAATTTCATTAAGTGTGAACTATTTTACAGATATTCTTTCCGTATATTACTTATGATCTGATCAATAATAATCATATTTTGGTTACGTACATTATGTATGTTGGTTTATGGGTTCTCACGTACTAACTACTGAATAAAATTTGTTGATATCATAGTTATCATCTGCTTTAAGTTTGAAACAAAAGCAAGACCAGTCTATAATCATTAATTAATTCGCTGTATAGGACAGCAAAATACCGTTACAAAAAACTGTGTTGAACGGGTAAATGCCTGGGGCTAAGGCCTCGCAGCGGTTGCTATGACGACTTGGCGTGACAAACGAGCTAGAGTTGTGAATCTGTCGACACGGGTGACTGACCCACAAGGTAAAAAAATCGTCTGGATTATCGCGGGGGGGGGGGGGGGGGGGGGGGGTGGTGTCCCTTTCTCCCACTTCTTACAAATAAGTTACGGGCAGGTATGTTGTGACAGTCATTATAGTCTTCACCTATACCTTACCTGGATTTTACATGAATTCATCTCATTTCATTCCTTATTAATAATTTCGCATACCATTTTCATAAACCAAATTTGCAGAAGACAGCTATAGTACAACAACGTAGATATTTTAAATAAACATAAAAGTGTACTCGACTGTGAGTGGGTTAGTATACCATTTAACAATAATCAGGTGTGAAATTACGGTCGACACGGTCGTCACGCCTGTCACAGCACCACAGGTATCTGTTCTGTCGGGTATTCTAATCGGAACCCGCCTATAACTGCTGGTGAGTTGACACGTATGGTTTCTGTGCACGTCAAAAATGTTCCGAATATATGCTTTTACAGGTTGTACGTATATTTAGCTTGAGTTTTGTTAAAAATTTCTTTTTACTGTAGGGATTCATTTTTAAATTAAACACATTATTTACATTTAAATTCCGTTGAGTTAAAACAATAAACATTCGTATCACAAATAAAATAATTAGCCTAAGTTTGAACATTCACATACCCACGATGTTGAAACTTTACTTTAAGCATTTATTTCATGTACGAATTCCATTTTAAACTTATATTGTTAGAAGTGTTGTAATCGAAATCGTTATTGGTATGCAACGAAACCCGTGTCCTCGTAATAAAGGCTATGAACAGGTTGATGTAAGTCGTTACACGTTATATATGTTGTATACGGCCCGTAATAAAAGAAAAGTAGTAAGTTACATGTTATAAAGGCCCGTTGAAATAGAACATTATTCAAATGTTACATGTTGTATACGGCCCATTACACCAGTATAGTAGAAAATTAGTAAGAAGTTAAATGTTATATGCGACTCGTTACAATAGAAAATCAGTGAGATGTATCATGGTGTATACGGCCCGTTACAATAGCAAATTAGCATGTTATAAACGGTCCGTTCAAGCAGAAAAATAGAACATTATATAAATGTTACATGTTATATATGGCCCATTATAATAGACATTCAGTGAGATGTTACATGTTGTATACGGCCCGTTATAAAAGAAAATTACAGTGAAACCTCACTATTAAGAACACCTGGGGGTCCGGGTCAAAGTGCCGAGGTGGACCAATTTGAGCTAGACCATCAGGAACCGTAACTCTTAATTGACTGAACTCAGGTATATATAGTTATAAGTTGTATAGATTTGGCTAAATACATGCCAAAGTCTTAACTTTAAATAAATACAAAGACAATTGTTTTTGTCTATCATTTCCTTTATTTTCTTCATAACCTTCTAAAATTTCTATCTTTCTTTTCAAGATGCTCTGACCTGTGTTTTGCCGACCCCAAACTGTTCAGCAAGTTGTCGTTGACTACGACCATTGCTACATTGAATCAGTTCAATTTTCTTTTTTAGTGATAACTCGTTACGTTTACGTGATGTGGCCATCATGAGCGAAAAAAGAAATGAAGTTAGAAAGAATAGCATAATTCTAGCGAAATATTTGAAACCAAACATGTTTTTTTCAAATTATAATAACACCTATCTACAGACCCTATTCGGCATTGATACAAAAACATCGAGATCGCTGAAAAAACTTGACCAGAAAAAAAATCAAACGTTACTATGTTTATTTTACTCGCTTGTATGTAATCGGGTCTTAAAACGACCAACAGCCACAAATCAATTATTTGAATACCATAATTAATAAGCAAATGTACGGTTATTACAATTTTCAAGGCAAGATAGATAATCTGATCACTTGTGTATTTAATCCGTCATAGCGCCACCAAGGAAGGGCGATCACCCGTAACGGTAAACAAAGGACTACAAACTAAAACCCGGCACATGTTGGCTTGTTACGAACAATGAAAGACTGGAAGTTTATTTTACCTTCCGGTCAGTGCGAAGTTTTCAAAGAGATTAATAGCCATTCTACTCACCTGTCGATACACTGGTCAGTAAACAAAAGATCGATAATTACGTATACACACGTCAATGGCCAGTTTGACACGCATTACCGTAAGCTGTTCACGGTTCGCTACACACCAGGTAATTTTTTAGACACGACCAACTGGTCGTAATGGTGGGGGTAATAAGCGTTAATTAGTATTCGTTGGGACTGCCCAAGGTGGTCGTAATACGGAATAGCAAAGTGGTCGTAATAGTGAAGCGACCAATACAAAGATATATAGAGAAAAAATCGGGACTGAAAAAAGTGCCCGTAACAGCGGGGTGGTCGTAATTTTGAGGTGGTCGTAAGGTGAGGTTCGTAGTAAGAAGTTACATGTTATAAACGGCCCGTTAAAATAGAACATTATATAATTGTGACATGTTATATAGGGCCCGTTTTAATAGAAAATTAGTGAGATGTTACATGTTGTATACGGCCCGTTATGATAGAACATTATTCAAATGTTACATGCTGTATACTGCCCGATATAATAGAAAATTAGTAAGAGGTTACATCAGCATCACATGTTATATACGGCCCGTTAAAACAGAACATTATATATTGTGACATGTTATATACGGCCCGTTATAATAGAAAATTAGTGAAATGTTACAAGTTGTTTACGGCCCGTCATATTAGAAATTTAGTGAGATGTTACATATTGTATACGGCCCGTTATAATAGAATATTGCTCAAATTTTACATGTTATATACAGGCTGTTAAAACAGAACATAATATAATTGTGACATGTTGTATATGGCCCGTTATAATAGAAAATTAGTAAGAAGTTACTTGCTATATATGGCCCGTTAAAATAGAACATTATTCAAATGCCATATGCCATATGCGGTCCATTATAAAAGAAAATTAGTAAGAATATGCATGTTATATACGGCCCGTTAAAACAGAACATAATATAATTGTGACATGTTGTATACGGCCCGTATAATAGAAAATTAGTAAGAAGTTACATGTTATATATCGCCCGTTAAAATAGAACATTATTCAAATGCCATATGCCATATGCGGTCCATTATAAAAGAAAATTAGTAAGAAGTTACATGTTATATACAGCCCGTTAACACAGAACATTATATAATTGTGACATGTTATATACGTGCCGTTATAACACTAAATAGAACGTTATATAAATGTTACATGTTATATATCGTCCGTTTCAATAGACATTTAGTGAGATGTTACATGTTTTATACGGCCCGTTATAATAGAATATTGCTCAAATGTTACATATGATTTACGGCCCGTTATAATACACATTTAGTGGGAGGTCACATGTTATATACGGTCTGTTAAAACAGAACATTATATAATTGTGACATGTTGTATACGGCCCGTTATAATAGAGCGTTATATAAATGTTACATGTTATATATGGTCCGTTTCAATAGACATTTAGTGAGATGTTACATGTTTTATACGGCCCGTTATAATAGAATATTGCTCAAATGTTACATATGATTTACGGCCCGTTATAATACATATTTAGTGGGAGGTTATATGTTATATACGGTCCGTTAAAACAGAACATTATATAATTGTGACATGTTGTATACGGCCCGTTATAATAGAACATTATACCAAATGTTACATTTGCATTATCGTTGTCTTATTCGCATTAATTGCAGGCACGTGTTTACATTTGTTTATATATATTTCCTAAATAGCGGTCTGATCCCGTTGAACCTGTGATATCACGATCTTGTATTGCTAATGTATATGTCTTTGTATATGTTGTAAAATCAGATTGGCCGAAACGCCAAAGGAATAAATGAATTAAATTTACCTACAGTTAAGGATCCACTTCTTGGCATTGGGAGTCCTTTTATATAATCATTATCAAAACAAACTTCCCTACAGGTAAATTCAACATGTTAGAGTTTAGAAATACACCTGTTAATTAAGATGTGGTATTTACCGGGCTATTATCTTAACACGCCTCTGTGACCGCGGCTTGCCGGTCTCTGGGCTTTGTGGTGTTGGCCACTCGTTGGTTATAAAACGGACTCGGATGTATCTCAGTTCGTGTTTCTACGTGTAGATATTCATATAACATTATCATGACCAGTCCTAGAACAGGACTTTTTTATTGTTTATTCCACAGATCAACCGATTCCCGTCTCTGATATCGAAGGTGCATTGAGACTTTCCTATCTCCAATAATTTAGCTCGAGCTCTCCAACAAATGAAATGTAACCCAAAACCGATGAGTGGATGAGTCGGAACAGAATATCACAAATCGTGCAACATCGTTGCCTAAAATATTAGCATCTCTAGAATAAACTTTTAATAGACTATTAATGCAATGACTCAAATACGGTCTCAGGGCAAACCTCACACGTGAGGTCCCTGCGCGGAATATATCCCTATATAGGCTATTAGAACCGGTAGATAATCAGTTTTGACGGTATGTATCGATACAGTTTTTGATAATGTTTCTCAATATTCATTTAACGGGTTTTACGTCTGCTATTACAGCTGACGACAAAACATGTGCACGTACGTCAGAGAGTCAGAGATCACTGGAGTGTAACAAGCTTTAGCGCCTTGTCAATCATTCTCACTAACCAATTAAACTCACGGATGCCGTCAGATACCCCGTTTGATTGACAGACAGCTAAAATAGAATCATCTGCGTGTGACGAGCTGCCGAGAAAAATCAGCGGTTATGGCTGCCATGTTTATGCAAAAACCGCATAAAAAGTGTTGCATTCAATGAGTAATTTATGACTTAAAATATGATTGAATACAAATCATTGAAATCACAGTGGTGATAGAAACAGAAACCATAATTGGACCTGAATGAAAAGCACTCAATATACATGATAAATATAAAGACATTAAATGGTTATCATAAATCGGTACATTTAGGGAATGTATATTGCAGAAAGGGCCGTAGTAATGTTTTAATTACATTCTGAATCCATTCTGCTTTTGATGCAATAATGTAATGTTTAATTCATTTTTGTGTTTTCCGTTTAGATACCACATTAACGATATTACATGTATATAAGATACCCAGATAGGCAGTTATTTACAGCTCTTTTGTGTGTACACTTTAGAATAGATATACAACTAGTTGTCACAACATTCGATATTTCGCATATTTTAATATGGTCGGAGTCTGATAACATGATAACACCGATGTTTAAAAGATAACGGAATAAGGATTCAAATGCCGAAGTTTAGATATTTTGATGAGATTTGGTAAAGCTGTTCTTATGTCGCAGTGGTACAATGTATTTTCTATTTTCCCAATTCAATGTTGTGTAATGAATGCAATATTTCTAAAATAAATGAATATTTTTAAAAACGTCACATACGTCAATGGAGAATGCTGGATGGACGAAACAGCTTATGTTAAGTTACATTAAATATTAACGGTGCTTAATATATTGCGATTGTTTTTTAATGTTTAAAATAGGGACATAATAACGCTATTGATGGACCAAGGGTCTAAAGCTTTAAATAAAACTTGAAATGTTCTTCAATTTCATCCGAATCATAAAGGCTTATCTACACCGCCAACATGGAACCATGCATAATTCTGATAAACGATACCGATACCACTACCGCTACCGAAAGACGAAGGGATATAACTCGTGTAGATCAGAAATGAACAGCAAACAACTAGTACCCACTGTATATCGCGGATCGACATGGACCACGGGCTTTAAAATGAAATGCATGTCCACCACGTATCGTGGATCGTCGTGGAACACGGTGTCTCGAGTTGAACTATGCCCACCACTAATCGCGGATCGTCACATACCGTGATGCCGAGTGGATACCGTATCAGTCAGCTGATGTCCACGATATATGACGGAACGTCGCGGAATGCCATATCTGGTGGGCGAGTGGGGTCCGCGCTGCCCACGTCCGTGACGGACGCGTGGAAACCGCAAAGTCCACGTAAGCTGTAGTGTACTGTTGTTTAGCTGACATTCTGTTGTTTAGCTGACACATACCCTGGTTTTGTTGACACATGTCCTTGCATGCTTACTTGACACATACCCTTGACAGGCAGCTATCCCCATATATATATATGGACCATCATAAAATATTTTTAAATGACAACCTTAATAAAGACATAAAACTCATCTTTGACATAATGAATTATCCACATTTTCCAATTAAATACATTTTTCATTTATTAAAGGTAATAATCTGCATTAATTTGATATTTTAGCAGTATAGTTTATTTACAGAATTCATATCAGCTTCATTAGGATGTCTAAAAGACCCTCTAATATTTCCCCAAATATCAATTTACCATTGTTATAACCAATCAATTATTCTGCATGCTGCGATGACATGTTAGGCCAGGCTTTATGTTATAATGAAGACAGCCAAGCCAAATCCTATCTGATGATGTACTGTAGATTCTCCACTTGGCGTATAACCATTGCAGGAAATACGGTCTAATACAGCCACTGTATCAAAACCAATGCACCTTGCTGTATACACAGGGAATCTCTCAATCATATATCATTACCAATTCTCTCGACTCACATAACAGAAACCTTGCTCTTGTTACATATTGGTGTGTAAGATTTTCGTTTCTGTTTAATGTCACCAAAACCCCAAGGCGCCATCAGTTTTATCACGCTGATCGCAGAGAGCCCCAACACTGTCGGAGTCTGATTGGTGAACCTGTTGGATTAGTTCCTTTCATGAAATTGCAACATTTAATCGATTTGTGAAAGTTTCATTTCACTGGGGAAACAATTTTCCTGAAGATTTATCTCCTAATAACCATCATTTTCACTGTAATAACTTCCAGTATAATGACACTCGTACAGATTTATGTGAAAGTAACCATGGCAATCAAATGTATGATACTGGTGTGACCTCACTGTGACGGGAGTGACCTTAAACACACATATAACACACATTCATATCGATAAATGTTATATAATTTCCTTGGCTTGAGCAATATTACCAGCTTCTAACTTTCAAAGCTATTTTAATTCTATGGTTCAAATGTTACCTACCTACTGTATTTATCTGGTAAATAGACCATGCTTGGTTATATCAATTATCTATATATATTTATGCTGCTCAGTAAAATTACAAACAAATGTCCAGTTATCATTTCTTGAGAGGAAGACCCTGTTAGCCCCTAAGTCTATACATGGGATAAATCCCTGAAGCCATATGAGAAAAAATGTGCCAAATATTTCTGGGAATTTGCCAGGGTTGCAAGAGAGGTTCAGAGGGGTTGATTTTGTGGGTTGGGGGTTAGTTCTGAAACTATAAATGATACTGTTGTATTATTACAGGTATAGTCAGACCCAATGGGATCTATGACAGGCACAAGGTGGAAAAGACTATATATCCAACCTGTGTAGATATTACAGTCATGACAAATTCTATGAGATCAATTTAAGACAGTTGGGAAGGATGAAACCCTGATAATAAAAATATAACCAAACTAAATATTGGTTTTATAAATATAACCACGTTAAATTAGTAACATCATTAATAGAATAATATTTAAAACTATACAAAGGGAAGGAACTCCTACTTGATTGTTGTAATTGCTGCAGAAACAAATATAAAATTGGACAAGTTGATACTAGAGAACGGCATTACTCATAGAACATGCTGATTCAGATCTTGTTATGGTGTAAATAAACGTTGTGAACACTGCTGCACATCAAAATGGTTTTCACTAGGAGAATCTGATAACAAATCTCCCATCAGACTCCAGTGTTTCCTGCAGGCTGACAACAGTAAGAAACCAGGCTTGGAATTCTGTTTTTCTCTTACGACCATCAGAAAGTGGTACTACTTTGTACCTCGTGAACCAGTTGTGTAGGAATATGTATGATATGCGTATGATGTAATACATTAGATTTCAATTAGAAAGTCAGAAAAAATCTCAAAAATGTGCGGAGTTGACTAGGTATAAAATACAAATGTATGATTATCTGAGTACCAGTATTTAGTACACTGAGGGCTACATCTGATGAATTTGCAGCTATACAGCTTCACACTGACATGCCAATGAATTTGGAGAATTTCTTTGAGAGAACAAGAAATCTTAAGTGGCATGATTGACTAAGTACAGAAATTTGATTACAAAAACAAACTGCATCTTAAAATAGCCGACATTACACGTGATTAAAATTGTGTTCACTCTACCTAAAGGAGTTTGTATCCATTTTGTGAAGTTTAAAACATTTCTTTCATAATGTCCGTTATCTCATAACATAATGGCTTTTATCTTTGAAATTTGTATTCAGAACATTCATCACATTATTCTGTCATTTAGTGTGTATGCACTTGTATACAGAATATCTGATATGATGATTTCTTTTAGCAAAGGCGTATCACCAACGGGCTACAGAATAATCTATAAAACACCAGCTGTCATTCAGTTAATAAATCCCTAATTATTCAATTCTGATAAAAGACATGATTGGTACATCCTGTACATCATAACAGTTACACCTAAAAAACAATAGTTGTCACACTTACTAAGTCACATGTCACATAAAAAAGATAAGTCACACTTACTAAGTCACATGTCACATGAAAAAGATAAGTCACACTTACTAAGTCACATGTCACATGGAAAAGATAAGTCACACTTACTATGTCTTAATAAAAGATTATTATAGTCAAAATTATTCACATAAAATGGATAATAGTCATGCTTAGTCAAATGAAACATAATAGTCACACCTACCTGAGCCATAAGAGAAGCAAGCTCCAAGGCTAGGTCTTTGTTGAGAGGAAATCGGCCGTTGATAATCTCATCATTCACCTGATAAGTTAGAAGTAGCTTCTCCTTTTCCGTCTCTGCAGAACTGGATGACTTAAAGTACAACCTGAAAAATATCAGATAGGAGGTAATTGTGAAAACAATGACATCAATTTCTATGTAAGTGTATAGGTCCTACTCAAACATATACCGTTTAGTGATGTAGCTCGGCCAAGATGACATATTTAATCACAGGACTGGGGTACGTATCACATGATGATATATAATGTCATGTACAAGCCTTAATATCAAAACATCAGATTTATAGTCATACAAATAATTTACATCACATTTAGTCACATGACTCTGATATCACATGACTAATATCACATTTAGTCACATGACTCACATATCACATGACTAATATCACATTCAGTCACATGACTCACATATCACATGACAAATATTATATAAAGTCACATGACTAATATCACATGAGTCTGATACCAGATGACTATATAGTATTACAATTAGTTATACAACAATGATGTCACATTTAGTTTTAAAACAGTGATAAAGACAAGTAAAATCAATTTTGTTTTACCAATCAGCCTGGAAATTGAACATGTACAAAGGATCAAAGGCAACCTATAGATCACGTAATTTGAGAAAGAACTAGTACTTCTAGAGAAATAGGTATAACAACATTAACTGATAAAAGCCTTTTGACTGTTTAGTTTTTCCCTGATTATATCTTCAAACTGAACATGTACAATGATGGCAACCTTTCAATAATATTTGAGAACTATCTATTTTGTACTTCCTAAATAGAAATGATAATCTTCTACTAGTCAAAATTTTTTACAAATTTCTTCACAGACAGATGAATGACAGACACTGCCAGGGCAAAAGCCCCACTAGTATTTTGGACATTCAACAGATTGATCACATACAAGTGTTGGATATAGGCCAACCCCAATCACCATTACATGTATCTTCTGCAATTTTACTATTTACTGCTTCAAATTCTAATTATGTTAAACTGCTGTTAATACAAAAAGAAATAATGAAATAAAATTGAGGCAGCGTTAGTTTCCAGTCCCGAGACACGGTATTATACATCTCTGTATAATGTTCTGTTTGATAAGTGTATCTACAGACCTAATAACATGAAGCGGTGATTTATACAGTGTATTGATGAGGAAATACCTAGGGCAGAAATGTGTAGGGTTTCCTTAAACAAAAGTTCAAATCTGAATCATAAGCCTGACTACAGAATGATATGGCAAACACGCGAGAGGAATAAATATTGGCATCCGTAACCTCATAAAAGTATCAATACAAGGAATATCAAAACAGAGTTTTGTATTTGGAATTCAAACAGGTTTCTTCAGCAAACTGAGGCATGTTATTTAATTTGTTCACCATAAAGAATTTCCAAATAATGCAGATTATAACATGGTATTTATTGCCTACTAGTGGTAAAAGTAAAGTCAGGCTCACATTGATTATACCCCTACCCCTAGACTACTATATACAATGTACAAGGTCATATATCACTACATACGATGTACAAGGTCATATATCACTATATACGATGTACTAGGTCATATATCACTATATACAATGTACAAGGTCATATATCACTATATACGATATACTAGGTCATATATCACTATATACAATGTACAAGGTCATATATCACTATATACAATGTACAAGGTCATATATCACTATATACGATATACTAGGTCATATATCACTATATACAATGTACAAGGTCATATATCACTATATACGATGTACTAGGTCATATATCATTATATACGATGTACAAGGTCATATATCATTATACATACGATGTACTAGGTCATATATCACTATATACGATGTACAAGGTCATATATCACTACATACCATGTACAAGGTCATATATCACTATATACGATGTACAAGGTCATATATCACTATATACGATGTACAAGTTCATATATCACTATATACGATGTACTAGGTCATATATCACTATATACAATGTACTAGGTCATATATCATTATACATACGATGTACAAGGTCATATATCACTATATACAATGTACTAGGTCATATATCACTATATACAATGTACTAGGTCATATATCACTATATACGATGTACAAGGTCATATATCATTATATACGATGTACAAGGTCATATATCACTATATACGATGTACTAGGTCATATATCACTATATACGATGTACTAGGTCATATATCACTATATACAATGTACTAGGTCATATATCACTATATACAATGTACTAGGTCATATATCACTATATACAATGTACTAGGTCATATATCACTATATACAATGTACAAGGTCATATATCATTATATACGATGTACAAGGTCATATATCACTATATACGATGTACTAGGTCATATATCACTATATACAATGTACTAGGTCATATATCACTATATACGATGTACTAGGTCATATATCACTATATACAATGTACAAGGTCATATATCACTACATACCATGTACAAGGTCATATATCACTATATACGATGTACTAGGTCATATATCACTACATACGATGTACTAGGTCATATATCACTATATACGATGTACTAGGTCATATATCACTATATACGATGTACTAGGTCATATATCACTACATACGATGTACTAGGTCATATATCACTATATACGATGTACTAGGTCATATATCACTATATACGATGTACTAGGTCATATATCACTATATACGATGTACAAGGTCATATATCACTATATACGATGTACAAGGTCATATATCCCTATATACGATGTACAAGGTCATATATCACTACATACGATGTACTAGGTCATATATCACTACATACGATGTACTAGGTCATATATCACTATATACAATGTACAAGGTCATATATCACTATATACGATGTACAAGCTAGGTCATATATCACTATATACAATGTACTAGGTCATATATCACTACATACTATTTACTAGCATGGTCGTATACATACAATGTACTAGGTCATATATCACTACATACCATGTACTAGCATGGTTATATATTATTATAAACGATGTACTAACTAGGTCGTATACATACAATGTACTAGGTCATATATCACTTTCTACAATGTACTACGTCATATATCACTATATACGATGTACTAACTAGGTCGTATACATACAATGCACTAGGTCATATATCAATTACTACATACCATTTACTAGCATGGTCATATATTATTATATACGATGTACTACGTCATATATTTTTTATATCACTACATACGATGTATTAGCATGGTCATATATTATTATATATGATGTACTAGGTCGTATACATACAATGTACTAGGTCATATGAGACATAGGAGAGTACTGGTCATGAAAACATTTTGCTCATTGATGTAGACTGCTAACCAATATCGATCAAAGATTTCTGAAATGTGGTACAACATCAGTCAACTTCAACAACCACCAAATAACAGTTGACAGAACGAAATTAAATAGAACCAAGATTGTCTCGTAAAATCGACATATGATGCATATGGAAGAATATGAGCAGTGTTTTGACACTGCCTATCTGACAAGACAGTAACGCGGTACAACGTCTCTGTCCTGCAGCAATGATTAAATCTGTCGTGATGACAGAATACCATAGCTATTGGTAGGCTTTTGGGAATTATCAGGTTCCTTTCATATGCATCAACACAATTTTTACACAAAAATATGTCTGCTACAATAAAGAAAAGTGTTTTCTGTGGTATATGTTCCCAAACGTGAGGACGCAAGTTTTAATGATGTGAAGACAATGTGATTACTTAGATATAAAACATATTTATAGGCCCCTTGTTGGCAAACCACAAAACAAGACACTGGATCTCCTTATTGGGCACTTTAAACATTCCCCAATGTAAAAAGGTGAGGATTCACGTGCCCATGCACGCGAGATTTTGTCCATTATTCCAGTTTCCTCCATAAGCATTGCCACCAGAGACAACAAGGGTAATAAATAGAAGTTTATAAAACATACTTCTTAAAAGATACTGTATATATCAAAGGAACTATACTTTTTAAAAAGATATATATCAAAGAAACTATACTTCTTAAAAGATATATAGTCAAACCTGCCTTAGCGACCACCTGAATTAAACGACTTCCTTTCATATGCGACCGTATTTTTTCCTCCCAACGTTATTTACTATACTAGTGACCTGAATTAAGCGACTACCTGTCAGACGCGACTAACGACCATCATTTCCGTGTCCCAAATGCTGAAAAGCGACTTTTTTCAGCGACTTTCCGAGTTTTAAAACGGAAGCAGAAGTCATAATCAAGAAGAAACCGATCGACAAACTTGTCTGCTTTTAAAGATTAAAAAATACTTAAGAAATGCATAAAATATATCAGTATATCAAAGAAACTATATTTCTTAAAAGATATATATCAAAGAAACTATACTTCTTAAAAGATATATATCAAAGAAACTATACTTCTTAAAAGATATATACCAAAGGAACTATACTTCTTAAAAGATATATATCAAAGGAACTATACTTCTTAAAAGATATATAACAAAGGAACTATACTTCTTAAAAGATATGTATCAAAGTCACATATATGTATATATAGCACTATATTCAACTTAATATAACCATCGCTAAAACATATATTGAAATTTAAAAAAAAATCAATTAAAAAAATCAATATAATTTTTTTTATGAAGGGGCTTTTGTCCACTTTTTGATTAGTGGGAAGGGGCTTTTGTCCTAGGGGCTTATGTCCAGGGGGGCTTTTGTCCGTACCCCATGGGCAGTACCCATGCAAGGCTACCTGTGATTTTTACCTGTACTGTATATATAAGGCTATCTAGCAGTTATATTCAAAGAGTTATAAAAAGGTTTTGGAAGTTTAGTTTGATGTTATATTTCAACCATTCTTATATATTCTTGTTAATTATACACTGTAACTAGGTTAGACAGATTTACTTTATATTTTGTATTGATTAATCAGTTATATATTTCACATGTTTAATTCCAGTAATTTTGTTTTCATCACATGAAAATATATAATAATACATTTGAAAACAATTATCGTTACTTGAACATTTTCAATTTGATACATTTAATTTATATTGTAGTTTAATTTCAGATTAAATCAAGCAGTATATTCATAATTTCATTTTTGATGTGATATTATGCTTATTAAAACCTAATTCAGCCCATAATATATGTTGTACATTATATGTGTATGCATCCAATGCTTAAAGTCAGAAACCTGAACACATAAAGATAAAAATTAAACATTGATTTAACATGTAAAGAAAGAGATTCTTTGAATGTACTGGTAATCAAGTGATCATTGTTAACAGTTCTACATTTCAAAATTTTAAGTTTATAAAAGGTATATGTTACTTAATACACCTTCCATCTTCCTTTACTGAAAAAGTTGAAATTTCTGTACATGTACCTGTGTGCAGGTATACTTTGAAGATCTAACATACTGGATCTGATTCCGATCTGATCAGGTACATGTATCAGTTACAGGTAAAACAGAATGAGATAATGGCCTGAGGGAACAATTAATGTCATTTTTGTTATGAAATACATATACTGGCAAACATGGGGAGGGGAGGGCAACAGTTTTAAGCTTATATAACACACATACATGTCCATGTATCTGGAGCTGTATTTGTCATACAACACTTGAATTATACAACACTTGTATTTGTAATTTCATAGTTTTCTTCTATAAAGTTACCTGCTAACAAATATATTATATACACATCGGTGGATCATGTGGACCTTAAGCCATATATAGTTCACGCTAACATGTTTTTTGCAATATTGTTTAAAAACAAAATTTTGGGATACATTTTGATCAGCATTTAATTAAAGTATTTCCCTTTTGCATTAAGAAAATGATTAATTGTTCTCATAACCTTAAAATGTATAACTGATGGGGATTTTACCTCTTCTTGTAATTAAAGAAAATCAGCATTTGAACTATATTTATTGAATATCTTTTGTGAAGAAAAATGTATATAAAAATTAATTATTTTTTGATGATATGGGTAGTGTTAGATGCTATAGATATAATTACAGGTAGGTAAGGCAGAGGTGTCTGGCACAGCATGCTATAAATGGACCCCTGGGGAGGTAATTGGGGACTTGACAAAACTAGAGCCAGGTGTTAAATCAGGCACACCTTAAGACTGATCCTCATCTGATACATATATATAGGTAAGGTGTTATGGAGGTCCATTATGTGGTGGTGAGGTGGGGTTTGGGCCCTGGGGCCCAGGTGGCCATGACAACAGGCATGTCCTGAGAGTATCAATTATACATACAGGTACATGATGTACATAACTTGTTGTGTAGGTATTGAGTTTATCTCCTGATTCCAATCAATGCTACATATGGTTATTGGTGATAATTTCAATGGGTTCAAAAATAAAACAAAGAAACTAAGTCTCTAGGGGTGGGACCAGACCCCAGGGTCTATCTTTACAACAGTATTGTGTTCATAACTTGATGCTGAGCAATGCAATATATGGTTACGGGATCAGGATCTTAATGGTCTTAAGGACAATATAGCCAAATTTCTCCCTTTTGACCTTGACCCTCAGGCCCCTGGGAGTCAGTCCCACAATTTGTAACTTTCTGAATACTCACCACCTAAGGATGAAGCCACTCGAATATGAGCGATATCCATCACTTAATTCCAGAGAAGACGTCGTTTATAGCAATATAGCCAAATTGCTTCCTTTTGGCAGTGCCCTTCAGCCCCCTGGAGGGGCTAAAGGCACATCGTTTGTAGCTTTTTGAATCCTCACGGCTTAGCAAAGCTACCAGTCAAATAGGCGCAATATCTTTCTCTTAGTTCCAGAGAAGATGTTGTCCTCTGAGGGGTCGGACCCACCATTTGTAACTTTTTGAATCCCCACCAATTACAGATGTTTCCAGTCAAATTTGGGTCAATTCAAATCAGTAGTTAAAAGAAGTTGTTTTTGTTAAATTGTTGACGGACCTATGGACGATGGACGCCACAGTATGCTATAAGCTCACCTTGGTCCTTTGGACTGGGCAAATAATACAAGGTTTTACTTAAGAAAAGACGACAATATTATTATGTAAGCATTTACCTACACATTGTGTTCATCATGAAGATTTAACGGTTGTTTATGATTATTTTATGTTGTGAGAATGCAAGATCTTCATTTTATATATGTGTTTAGCACAGTTTTATTATTATTATTACTGGCAAGGGAATTCATCTTAAAATTAAATTTCCCCTATTACATCATAAGCAAACAACACAGAAGAACTGTGGACCAAATGAACTCCAGTAGAAAATTTATGTGACAGACGAACAGACAGATGTCTCCATCTTAAAAGGCAGATACAATCAGGATGAATCTATAAATGAAACAGAAATTTTCTAAATTGTTGGTCTAGTAGAAGACAAAATTGTGATTTTTACAAAGTGATATTTTATACAGTCGTGGAATAAGAACACAGAGCTGGGTAATTGCAGGTAAACACACTCATCAGAGACTATAATAGGAGCCAGATTGCCCTCACTTCCCAGCATCACCACTTCGAATGCCATGTTTTTCTTGTCCGGCTATAAAAGTCACATATTATATAACACACAAGGCCTGATAATATCACTGCACAACATCAATCATTTACAATGTAACACTGGGCAAAGGGAGGTTACTCTCACTGAAAATCATCACTTGTAGCACTTTGGCATCAGATGGTGTTTCTGTTCTTTTGTTAAGATTTGGTCTATCATTGATTTTTTTACTTGCCTTTTTTGTAGAATAATTTCTTTTACTTTCGGTTTCCTGTGTTTGTAGGATAACTTTTTTTGCTAACCTGTTTTTGAAGAATAATTTTTTCACTTACCTGTTTTATAGTATAACTTTTTTACCTGTTTTTGCAGGATAACTTTTTTACCTGCTTTTTGTAGAAAAACTTTTTTACCTGTTTTTGTAGGACAATTTTTTTACCTGTTTTTGTAGAGAAGTCGAATGGTTCGCCCATTGTCTTGTTTCCCTGAGAGATATTCTCTATGGCTTTGTTCCCATTTTGATATAACATCACAGATCTGAAAGAGGGAAGAAAATTAAGATATCAAATTGATAAATTTTTTTTCTTCATCAATTTGAGAAAATTAAATCATGTCAAGTAACTTTCATATTTTTCTTAACAAAACCTCTTCAGAACATTTGTTGTACAATTTGGTATGTATTGGGGAAATTGCACAAGGGAGACAACTCTTGAGCTCTTTGAGTCTGACAGCAGTAACTTCCAGTTTTGAACCAATCATAACCAATAAGTGATCAGATAACATTTGTGTGAAGTGTTAATGTGATACCAAATTTTCACAATTATCACTTTGAAAGCAGCAAATCTCAAAATTAATTAACTAATCATATACTATATCATTTAGGTTGATGTTGATTGTTATTTTTCTCATACATGTCTATTCATTTTTTCCCTACTTCCATTACAGAAAGCCAAGAGAATAATAAGCTACACATTAAAGGGTGTACCTCCTAGGAAAATCATTAAGATGAAAAATCAATTATCATTTCAGAAAACTCAGAAAAACAATCACATATTTGTTACTTCAGAAAGCTTTAAAGGACACATACATGCCCCCCCCCCCCCCCCCCCCTTTATAAAGCTGAGGAGGAGGGACCATGGATGATGCTTCAGTGTTTAGATTATGTCATTATATCAGAGTGTCTGTAGCTATCAGTGTCTGGGCAAACAGGATATGTATAAGTGTGTTATTGTGTTATTAAATAAGGTCAAGGTTACAAATGCTACAAATGCTAACCTTGACTCAACAAGGTCAAGGTAATATATACTGACCCTAACCCATACAAACTAGGTCATCAAACTCACATATACTGTCCTTGACTGGAATAAACAAGGTCAAGGTTACATACCTTAATGGAGGATTGGAGACAGTGTTCTATGTCGGAGCTACAAGGGTCGTCGGTACACAGGGAGAACCCTGACTGGCATACGTCCCTTACACTGATGGCCTTACTTAGGGTCAACAGAAACTCCTGGACTGTAGTGGACCCATCAAAACTCACCACCTGTGTTAAACAGAAAATCAAAATGTCTCAAAGTCTATGGGGTCTGTTTAGTTTGGTACAATTGGAATGACTTCTAAATCGTTCAATATTTCTTTGTCAAATCTACGTAAATATCCTCATAACACTGTTAATCCTGAAGAAACTTTAACTTAACACAATGAGAGCTTAACTGTAAACAGATGCATGAGAAAATATTTGTCTTAAAATACAAATTACCTAAATATTATACAGTCTATATTAATATTGTACTGGACTGATGATTAATGTCTTGGGAGCCTTAAAATCATTGGTACGTATTACTGTACATGTGAGTTACAATATATCGGATGAGGTCCATCTGGGAGTATTTAAGCAGCTATTCAATTAACCATCTGCAAAATTTGGTGATTGGAAACTGTTGTTCTTTGCACATTTATTATTGGTAAAACTCTTCAGAGTCCAGAATGCAAATATTTTTTAGATTGTTGGCTACCACAATATCACTAATATCTTCTTCTTCTTCTTCTTCTGGAGAAGGAGGAGGAGGAGGAGGAGGAGGAGAGGAGGAGGAGGAGGAGGAGAGGAGGAGGAGGAGGAGGAGGAGGAGGAGGTAGTTTACGAAGTTGTGCAAAAAGTGTAACCATGCATGTGTTGTGGACAGGTATACTGATTGGTTGAGAGTCGTATTAACCTCAGACTTACCTGGTATGTGTTGTGGACAGGTATACTGATTGGTTGAGAGTCGTATTAACCTCAGACTTACCTGGTATGTGTTGTGGACAGGTATACTGATTGGTTGAGAGTCGTATTAACCTCAGACTTACCTGGTATGTGTTGTGGAGGAAGTGAACAGGTATACTGGTTGGTTGAGAGTCATATTAACATCAGACTTACCTGGTATGTGTTGTGGAGGAAGTGAACAGGTATACTGATTGGTTGAGGTGGGGTCGAAAACTGGATG
>NW_022982704.1:26291-50722 GCF_902652985.1 Pecten maximus
AGAATGCGTGTGTAGTGGGGTTTGAAGAAGACGTATGCTCTTCCAGATCACCTGGTCTTATTTCCTAGAACTGTTTCAGAAGTCTCCATGTTAATCAATATATCTGTTTATATTTTAATTGATTTTAAGTTTGAGTTATGGCTTTGTTATATTACCGATATTGTTTGTTGTTTTACATTGTGTATGTAGTTTTAAAACGTGTCGGAGAGGGCTATGCAGTCCAGCGCTTCCTGTATCAAGCTAGCCTGAAATGTCCAAGGATGTTTGTCATTAAAACGATATAAATTCATAATTATACATTAGAAAGATCATCAATACCTATGTCCTTTTCGAGAATAACGTTACCCTTTCCTACTACAATTAAAATTACACGTTATTTTTTTCAATATCAATGTAGACTAGGTAAATGGTATGATGAAACATTGGTTATTTCGTAATATAAGAAGTACAGTTTTAAAGTCTTGTAAATTATGCACTTTCCTGACGGTAATGGCGCCAAATGTATCAATTTAAGAGATGGACGACTTTTTACTTAAATTCCTATTTAGGAAAATGACATTCTCTGTCAGAAATACGTTAAGATTTATCATAAATACGTCAGCGCCACACAATTTAAAACTAGTCCAATATTTATGTTCGCTTTCAACCAATGGCTGTAAAATGATTGGATTCACGATACGTTTTATGTTTATCTGAAGGTAATAACCATATAGATGTATCCACTTAGAGTAACTATCCAGCCTTAATTGACGATTTCCGCCATATTGATCGTACCTGTGTGTGGTAATCTCGTCCATAGAACACCATATTTTGACTCCTTCTGGTTTAGGGTTTCAACATCAAAGGTCGGTATCACTGTATACAAGTCCTTGTAGAGCAAATGAGTGTATTGTATGATATTTCCCTTTTGTTTCTTAGGCTCTTTGGGTGACTTTTTTTAAATTAGAAATTTCAAATTAAAGCTTGCAAGTTTAAAGCTCAGACGTTGGTCAATGTGTAACAAAAAATCAGCACCTTTTGCTCTTGCATTTCGGCATTCGTTTTATATATACGCCCTAAAAAAACTTGATTTGTAACCACAAATGACAACCGTCTTGTGAGTCTCTCCTGTCATGTCAACTCGGTCATAAAGTTAAAAGACTCGGCGAATCATACCCAGTAAGCCACGGCAGTATGCAAAGGGGACAAAGCATGTCGTTGTTTGTTTGTTTTTGATTTTTGTTTTGTTTTTTAACGTCGTTTGAACAGCTTTAATGACAGTTTGTAAGATGTGCGTAGCAAACGCGTGTGTGTTCTTGGGGGCTGCAGTATGTTATGTTTTGTTTCTTTATGATATCAAGGAACTGGTGCAGATTGTATAGTGCTAACTCACTGAAACATACTACCAACGACATCCAGCAGAAATCCCCAACCGGCCACATTATATTGACAACTTGCGAACCGCATGCCCAACTCCCAATATGTCGAGCGTTTAGCAGAAGTAGTAACTACCAATTGTGTAGACTCTGGAATGTCTTAAACGGGGAGAGAACCCAAAGCCTTCCTCACAGGGGACAGAACCCAAAGTCTTCCTCACAGGGGAGAGAACCCAAAGCCTTCTCACAGGTATGAACGGTCCACTAACGGCCAACAGTGAGGCAGTGTCAAGGGAGACATTAGGAAGAAGAAAATTGATTAGTAATAAGAGAAAAGATTTGTCGCCTTCTACAATCATGCAACGGGGGCAAGACATACTATTCTTACGCCCTACCAACGAGGGAGTTTGATAGGGAGGAATGTCATTTCATCAATTTCATCGGCGTCTGAATCAATGGAATAGTCTTATTCAACTTTCCTTCTTTGTTCAAACACAACATGTAAAGGAAAGCCATGATTACATCCAGCTCTGTTTGATTATATTCGTCATTTCCGACAACGGAAGCTGAATTGTTCAGACTGTTGAGATTGCAATGTCCGTGTAAAAAAATACTGTTATGTGATTCTTTGATTTGTAAGAAGCTTTGAAATATTATTATATTCATATAATTCGACGCTTTGGTAAGTTCTTCCTATGAAATAATATCCGGGGCAAGAACTGAAGACAGTGGATCATTCCTGATGTCCTGTTGTGTTATGTGTGTCTTTGTGGATAGTTGGCAGCATGGATCCTCTCGGTGTAAATAAAAGACCGCTGACTTACATCGATATTACAACTGTTATATTACAGAACTATGATGATGAACCTTTTGATGTTTGAGGATAATTATCAAACATCAGTTATATCCGTATAAGGATGAAAAGTGGCGAGGAAGTATGAGGGCACCGATAGGAACACGGTGTAAACAAATTCATAGATGATAAATTACATTAAAACCAAATGTATTTCACGAGTGGGATTAATAGATTGATATTGCATGAGTGAAATATATCTGGTATTATTGAAGATACTGTTGGACATTCTGTTTATTACCTTTCATAGAAAATCTACCGGGGCAGCTTTAAAGCCATCCCATTGTCGTTTGTAAGCAGTGCTTCGATTGTTCAAATCAGAAAAAAGTGATTTTTTCACCAGGGTCTTTTTTGGTTGAACGTTTTAATTTCAAGTTTTATTATGCAACCAACTAAATTTAAATTTCAGGTAAGGATTGCCAAGTTTAGATAATATCTCCTTTTTTTCTTTTTTTTTTTAATTTTTTTTTTTTATTCAGACAAGACGTAGTTTATGCATTACAATCATTGTCCTCTCATAGGAGGGCTTTCTCGCGTCATTCATCTTTCTCCAGATAATATCTTAGTGATCTCTCATGCTACATTTCTATACTCTTTAAAGTAGCCTTAACATTTCTATATAGTTGCTGTTATTTTCGCGCTAAAAAATGCGTGATGGTGTCCTCTAGGACGTCTACGAGAGGGTCACGTTATCCATTCGTATACAAAATGCTTCTTGTTAATTAGGTAAGCATCCCTTCAATTAATTACAAAGTTTTCTTTTTAATCTCGTTTTGTTATAGCTGACTGAATGGGTGGGAGAGTACCCGTATATAATTAAAGTGAGTTGTAAACTAAAATGCGAAGCGACTTCTCAGAGAATTGCATTTTTTTTGACGGGATTGTCAATGAACAACAAATTATTTCACAGGCCTCTGAATTACCAATTTTCGCTTTGTGGTTGCATTATCTGCTTATCTTTGAATCATTATTCTGTAAAATACATCTTTATACATATTTTCACATACACACGGTGTGGTTTTTTTATTCGGGGGAAGTGCTTGGTGCAAAATGTGCTGATTAAACCTTCAGAAGTAAGACAATTATATGTTTTATTGGCTGTTTTGATAAAAGTTCTCCATCTTTATCATTCCACAACACATCCTATGTGGCCTATGGACCTATGTATTCGTTCTTATGGATATTTAAATCTGCTGTAAGGAAACACAGTGAGGATTTTTACCCTGATGTACATGTAATAAAGCTATTTTAATATCTACCTATTCCTCACCCTGCACCTGATGCTTGATGAAGGCATATGTCATTCAATAGTTTCCCTTTCCTTTTATTTTACTTGGTACAGTATGTGTTTTTCAATGGTTATTGTGCCTGTCTATAGTGTATAAGGGTTAGACAGACTACGATAACACTATCCCCTGGAGACAATGGTATATGCCTAAAACAGGGGTTTATTTATCGACATTAAACATGGAACTATTGTAAGTATCTCATGCCGCTAGGTTTCCATGTGACGCCTAGCTCTCCCAGCAGGGAGATTTGAATTGTTCTTGGGTCAGGACCAAGTTCTTCACAGCATGGTGAAGACACGGCTTTATTTAGAAGTGTCTTATTGTTCTAGATTGGTGGATATGACCACGGTGTAAGGTCTGAGTATAATTTAACCTGTCGTTGATATCTCAACCCAGAGGATTGTACGAAAGTCGCACACGATATTAACACCTGCTCAGAACGAGGCTTGTCCAGAACTAGGCAGCAAAACTCTCACTTTCGGGTTGGAAATCCCTGTCAACAGAACAGATCCGTCTTTGATTATATTTTCTCCTTTACTTATAAACACAACAAAGTCCAGTGGAAATTAAAACGAGCTCTTCTTCATATGCCAAAAAAAACAAGAGTTCTAGATACAAAAAGGAGATTCACAACGACTGCATAACGTAACAATACTATTCACAATGGCTTGAGCTCCCAAATGAGTTATATTCTGTTTTGCGGCTAAGAAATATTCCTCTTAGATAGTAATTTACCAGTTTAAAATGTATATCCCACGCATGAAGTGTGGCCGCAGCTTGTGGTACTGGGGACATTCACTGATTGGCTCGTCGTTCACTCTATATGTACCTCTGATATATTGTATGCTTAACACACATTATGAATAATTAATATAATGGGACTATTATTCTTCATGATCACTGCTGAACCGTAGTAAATGAGTTGTCAACTCTGCTTCAACACAACGCCTATTCCGGGACGTATATTGTATAAGAATCCTGCCCCCTTCCTTGACGTATATTGTATAAGGATCCTGCTCCCTTCCTGGACGTACACTGTATAAGTATCCTGCCCCCTTCCTGGACGTCTACTGTATAAGTATCCTGCTCCCTTCCTGGACGTACACTGTATAAGTATCCTGTCCCCTTCCTGGACGTATACTGTATAAGGATCCTGCCCCCTTCCTGGACGTCTACTGTATACGGATCCTGCCCCCTTCCTGGACGTTTACTGTATAAGTACCCTGCCCCCTTCCTGGACGTCTACTGTATAAGTATCCTGCCCCTTCCTGGACGTACACTGTATAAGTAACCTGCTCCCTTCCTGGACGTCTACTGTATAAGTATCCTGCCCCCTTCCTGGACGTCTACTGTATAAGGGTCCTGCCCCCTTCCTGGACGTCTACTGTATAAGTATCCTGCCCCCTTCCTTGGCGTATATTGTATGAGTATCCTGCCCCTTCCTGGACGTCTACTGTATAAGTATCCTGCCCCCTTCCTTGACGTATATTGTATAAGTATCCTGCCCCCTTCCTTGACGTATACTGTATAAGTATCCTGCCCCCTTCCTGGACGTCTACTGTATAAGGATCCTGCCCTCTTCCTGGACGTCTACTGTATAAGCATCCTGCTCCCTTCCTGGACGTCTACTGTATAAGTATCCTGCCCCTTCCTGGACGTCTACTGTATAAGGATCCTGCCCCCTTCCTGGACGTCTACTGTATAAGTATCCTGCCCCCTTCCTTGACGTATATTGTATAAGTATCCTGCCCCCTTCCTTGACGTATACTGTATAAGTATCCTGCCCCCTTCCTGGACGTCTACTGTATAAGTATCCTGCTCCCTTCCTGGACGTATACTGTATAAGGATCCTGCCCCCTTCCTGGACGTCTACTGTATAAGTATCCTGCTCCCTTCCTGGACGTCTACTGTATAAGTATCCCGTCCCCTTCCTGGACGTCTACTGTATAAGAATCCTGCTCCCTTCCTGGACGTCTACTGTATAAGGATCCTGCCCCCTTCCTGGACGTCTACTGTATAAGGATCCTGCCCCCGCTGGACGTCTACTGTATAAGTTTCATGCCCCCTTTCTGGACGTCTACTGTATAAGAATCCTGCTCCCTTCCTGGACGTCTACTGTATAAGGATCCTGCCCCCTTCCTGGACGTCTACTGTATAAGTATCCTGCTCCCTTCCTGGACGTCTACTGTATAAGTAACCTGCTCCCTTCCTGGATGTACACTGTATAAGTATCCTGCCCCCTTCCTGGACGTCTACTGTATAAGTAACCTGCTCCCTTCCTGGACGTCTACTGTATAAGTATCCCGTCCCCTTCCTGGACGTTTACTGTATAAGTATCCTACCCCCTCTGGACGTCTACTATATAAGTAACCTGCTCCCTTCCTGGACGTACACTGTATAAGGATCCTGCCCCCTCTGGACGTCTACTGTATAAGTATCCCGTCCCCTTCCTGGACGTTTACTGTATAAGGATCCTGCCCCCTGCCTGGACATCTACTGTATAAGTATCCTGCCCCCTCTGGACGTCTACTATATAAGTAACCTGCTCCCTTCCTGGACGTACACTGTATAAGGATCCTGCCCCCTCTGGACGTCTACTGTATAAGTATCCCGTCCCCTTCCTGGACGTTTACTGTATAAGGATCCTGCCCCCTGCCTGGACATCTACTGTATAAGAATCCTGCTCTTCCTGGACGTCTACTGTATAAGGATCCTGCTCCCTTCCTGGACGTACACTGTATAAGGATCCTGCTCCCTTCCTGGACGTACACTGTATAAGAATCCTGCTCCCTTCCTGGACGTACACTGTATAAGTATCCCGTCCCCTTCCTGGACGTCTACTGTATAAGTATCCTGCTCCCTTCTGTATAAGTATCCTGCCCCCTTCCTGGACGTCTACTGTATAATAATCCTGCTCCCTTCCTGGACGTTTGCTGTATAAGAATCCTGCTCCTGTCGGCCCCAAAGGAATACTGACCACTATCACTCTGCTAGTAAGTAGTAGTTCCCATATACATATTAGTAGATATTTGAATTTGAATCGAGCCATTTGCATTATATGTGTAAGGGCCGCAGTGGGCGTGTGGTTAAGGTGTCCCGACAAGTTATCACTAGCTCTCCACCTCTGGGTCGCGAGTTCGAAACCCACCTGGGGAAGTTTCCTGGTACTGACCGTAGGCCGATGGTTTTTCTCCGGATAACCGGCTTTCCTCCACCTCCAAAACCAGACAGGTCCTTAAATTACCCTGTCTGTTACTAGGACGTTAAACAAAAATAAACCAAACTAAACCAAGTAAATGAATTATAGAAACTCAATTGATCCAATATTATACGATCGTTGGTGTTATATTTCTCACTGTTCAGGTCTGACCAAAAGTAACGCCACACACTAATCTGATATTGAAGTCAATAAAACGAGTTAAAACAAACAACGAATGGAAGACATACAAAGATAAGCGTCTTGTATGACATGCAAACCTTAATTATGTCCATGTAATGTCACGTTCTCAATGTAAGTACCATGGTGATCATAACACCGAAGCAACAAGGTACAATCACCATAAATCACAGTGGCAATGCAATATTTCACTGTAAGGTCAAAGTGACAAATTCATTGTCATACCTTGGAGGATGTTTTATTATTATCCGGCTATTTATAGTAAATAATGGATACTTAGTTACCATTAACAGTTAATGTTAATAAATCATTACCAAAATGTTTCCCTTTGTTCGATATCATAGCCAATTACCAATCGTTATCACTGTATCTATTGACAGTAAAGTAATGTAAGACTTTGTATATCAGTATACTCACAATCTAGGCCACTCTTCATTAAACCTGGATATCCCGAATAGGCTATAAAAGGGCATTTCGAATGTCAATCAACTCTTTAGCGCAGAAGAAAGATGATACACCGGATAAAAATAAAGTTAACATGACAGTTAATTAGTATAACATTCAAAGACATTTAAAGACATTACTCTAGTACAAAGTTTGTAGCTATTAACAAAAAGATTGTATGTATCCCACCACCTGCTAAGCAATAGATCTCGGTATATTCGGAAAATGGCTTTTAAATACACGAGACACTACATTATATTTACATCCCTCCCTTCTTCAGCTTAGTAAACTCTGATTGCGAATAAGTTAGCATATGCGCAGTGAAAAAAGGCTCAGCGGATTATCAAGCGCGAGAATCGGTAACATAATTATGACGTCGTCTATTTGTGACGTTATCGGAACGTCAATTAGACGGCGCCATTTTGAAAGGAACGATGAACGCAATTTTTCGCGTTTTCTTCTGTAATTTGTCAAAAACTAAACTGAATATTGCGGAAATGGGTGAAGCGTACAGTTCCTAGAGAACATTTGACAACGCCACTACTGAATCTGTGTCAAAGCACGCTGTGCTTGAAAACCTTAGTTAATCTGAGACGAAAATGTGGATTGTGAATATATCAATTAATTTAATACGTAAACGGTATCAAACAAAAATGTTTAGATGTCTCTATTAATTTTGTTAACAATACTGGTGTCTTATCTTAGCAACCATGACTGCCGTATAGTTACATGTACAATTGTACCAACGTCGCAACACACCCTGATTTGATTTTCTTTGTACTGTAATTAAACGATTTGTTTGATGTAAATAAGGATTGTACCTCATTTTGACTGCGTATACGGTAGTATGTCCGCAATTGGCAACGAACATGAGGTACAATCCTTTAATATGTTTCTGACTAGACCAGTGTTGTCTCTTGATTTCCTCTATACTCGTTTATATTTTAAGTTATTTCAATATATTTCCTATATTCGCTGTAAAATTTTTGGGTTTATGTTTGGATCCGTCCATCTGTCCATCTGTCCCATCTGTCCATCTGTCAACACTTTCTTCACATATCTAATATTGATTCATGTCGTTTATTTAGCGGTCTCCAGCGCTCAAGAAATCACGAAGTTGTACTCTCAATAGCATTTCTAACAATCTATTTCAGATTCAGTAACAATTACTTACATTTCAATACGAAATTATTGATTTTTTTTATTATAGATTATTTTGGGGACAATTTAAAGTTATTTATAAAGAATGTGACATCGGTGTTCGTGCCTTATGGAATTTATCAAAATTTAGCTCATTTATTCCGTGTGGTGCGAGTCATCGACGCTTTTGATTGAATTCAATGTAACCCGAACAAGAATCGAATGTTGGATTATTTTATCAAAATTTTCAAGTTTTCTCTTTAAGGCGACAATTGATAATAACAGCTTTATGCCACTACACTAACATGACGATGTTACATTAGAAAAAAAAGATTACAAATAGAAAGCATTATATCGTGGGATAGAATAGTATTCACTGACCAGGTCAGACGTGTTTGTATCAGCTCTGAGATTTTGTTGCTATATCCTCCTTGTGAAGAAATGGATTTATGTGATTTTGGGTAAAGTTTTTAACACAGATGAAATCTACAGAACTTACTACATATTTTTGAAAACATTCTGCAATTTAGTGAGTTTTAAGGAGTTTTAGAAAGGAACAACAACAACAATGGAAATTACCTGAGCAGCTGATAAGTACTCAGAGTGTACTTGGACTTACCTGTGCTATACACCTGTATCAGGGACATACAGGCTTACGTATATGTTGAGTTACACTCAAAGACTGTATATACTTTATGTCTGATTGCTTTATCACGATGGCAGAGAACTCGGCAATACCAAACACTGACATTGTAAATACTCCACCAACCATAGAGGGCACTCTAAGTCAACTGTTAGGACTAGTAGGAAAGATGGACTTGAGATTAGATTGGATTGAAAAGCAAGTATCTAAATTTGACAATATTGAAAAGTGTATAAACAGTCTGACAGGGAGAGTTTGAGTACTTGAAAACAACACGAGGGAGATTAAAGAAAAGAACATTGAATTTGAAAAAAGTGCAAATGCTATCAATTCATTTTACGAACAATTAAAGTACAAGTCTGAAAAAAACACTTCGGATGTTAAAATACTGAAGAAACAACTGGTAACATATGAAGAGAATGCTAAATATTCGGAGATAGAGTTGATGAAGGCACTAGAGACCCAGGCGGAACTGAGAGAGAGACTAAAACTTGCAGTGTAGGTCTATGAAAAGAAATTTAATTTTTCATGGCCTTGCAGAGACATATAGAGAAGACACAGAGGAAAAACTGAGGGAGTTTATTCAGTATGAATTAAACATCAGCAAGTTTGTGGACCTGGCCAATGTGCATAGATTTGGGAAAAAGTTCCCAGGGAAACCTAGGCCAATTGTGGCAGTGTTTGTTTACCATAAGGACCTAGATCTGGTCAGAGGTCAGGCGGGGTTACTTCGAGGGACACGTTTTGGAATTAACGAACAATTTCCAAAAGAGGTTGAAGCTAGGAGGAAACGTCTGTACCCAGTGATGAAACATTATAAGGGGGAGAGACAAACAGTGAAATTGGTCAGAGACAAATTGTTCATAAACGGACAGTTGTACGTGGAGCCAGCTGGTTATATTACGGAACAGCGGACAACATACAGTGAGGTGGTCCAGACTCCTAGTAGTAGTCGTAGGTGGAAAAGGACTCGTATCCCGTCCACACCCTCGGATCAGTCATCTACTCCTTCAGCAACTAGGCAGCGTCGAGGTGATGAACACAGTGCACGTGCCCTTCCTAGTACTCCTGGTCACCCAGCCGAGGAACGGGGGGCGGTAAGTGGTGCCGTTAGTAGGAGAGGACAGAGCAGATGTGAACATTCAATCACTAACACTGGTACTGTGACAGCAGGGCGAAAAAAGGGTTATTCGGGTGTGTCTCCTAGTACTCCTGGCAGTGGTGGTCAGCTGTCAGTCGAGGAACGGAGGCGTGTCGATGTGGTTCCACAGGGAATCAATCACTGTGGTGACTTAGATAAATGGCTGAGTGTGTCTCCTAGTACTCCTGGCAGCAGTAGTCAGCTGCCAGTCGAGGAACGGGGGCGTGTCGATATGGTTCCTCTGGGGATGGTCAGTGGACATCTTGACAAATGGTTAAGTGTACCTCCTAGTACTCCTGGCACTGTCGGTCAGCTGTCAGTCGAGGAACGGAGGTCCGCGGATGCTGGCACTCCAGCCACTGTAGGTGGGTATAACGAGCCTCCTAGTACTTCTGACAGTGGTGTTCAGCTGTCAGTCAAGGAACGGAGGCCCGACAAAGTTGTCACTGGACAACCTAGCACCACCGAGGTGCCACCCACTGATGCGGTTAGTAGCGGAAGCGTACCTTGTAGTACTTCCGCCACCGATGAGCAGTCATCGGTCAATGAACGGACACCTGCTGAGGTTTCCTCGGATACATAGGACAGGCAGGAGAGTGTGACAATTATGTCATGGAATGTTTGTAGGGCAGTTTGTGAAAAACTTGAAGATCCAAAATTTGTTGAAAATGTAAATATGTATGATATAATTTGTCTATATGAGTGCTGGGTTAAGCCTGACGATGACATAACACTGCCTGGTTACTGTTCATATACTTTTCCCCGTATTAATGCAAAAGGGGGTGGGATACTAATTTATGTTAAAAATGGATTGAATGAAGTTTGTACAGTTGTTGATAATATTTTAGATTGCATTGTGATTCTGAAGTTGAAAGGCATCGGTGAAATTGAGGCTAAACGTGATACTTACGTATTTGCATGCTACTTCCCACCTATAAACAGCACCTTTTATGATAAGAATGATATAGATCCATTTATATGTCTAGAAGAATGTGTATCTAAGTACAATACACATGGTGATATTGTTGTAACGGGTGATTTTAATAGTAGAACTGGGGAGGCTGATGATTTTATTAGATGTGATCGAATAGGGGAATTTGCTGCGGAGATGTTATCAAATATTTTTAATTATATACCAGATGTGAATATGCCCAAGCGTTTGAGTGTAGACAAACAGGTAAATCATTTTGGTAGAAAGTTATTGGAAGTTTGTAAATCAACCGGTCTTAGAATTGTTAACGGCAGACATCCTGGGGATCCCAAGGGATACATTACATTCTATAACAGAAACGGAACTAGCCTCATTGATTATGTTTTAGTTCTAGACAATAAGGTAGATATTATTAAAACATTGAAGACAGGTGAGTTTAATACCTATTCTGATCATGCACCGGTTAGTTTTTCTTTGTGTAATAATTTTAAATTAGTTAAACACGAAAAACAAAGTAATAATTTAAATGACAAGAGAGAAACAAGTGTAAAATGGAATGAAGAAAATAATAGTAGAATTTGTGAGGTATTACAAGAAAACATTGACAGACTGATACAGTCATGTAATACTACTAAATGTGACCAAGAAGGAATTGATACATGTGTAACAAATTTTACAAGTATTCTAAATGAGATAATTGTTCCTCACTGTACCCATACAAGTAGCAAAAAAGGCACAGGTAAGCAGGAAAATGTTGTCAAGGGAGATAAGCCATGGTTTACAGATCCCTGTAAACAAAGATATAGAGATTATAAATATGCACTGTATACTTTTAATGTTTGTAAATCGACTGTGAACAGGGAAGCACTAGTAAATAAAAAGACGCTGAATAAGAAACTCGAATATAAGTTAAAAAGGGAGTATAAATGTCACCAAGGTGACATGATGAATTATTTAAGAAAGTACAACCCGCGAACATTTTACAAAACGTTTAGGAAACGTAAACATAGTAAGATAAACGATTTAAGTGTTGAGGACTTTTACAATCACTTTTGTTCATTAGGATCGAGTGAGCCCACAATAGACAGGGATGTATCAAACTTTCTTAATGAGTATGGTGTGAATTCAGCTGATCTTCTCCCTCATGAACTAGATATAGATATAACAGAGACTGAGATTCTGACTGCAATTAAAAAACTAAATACTAACAAAGCGTGTGGACAAGATGGTATTTTTAATGAATATTTTATTAATTGTAAAGATATTTTAATGCCATGTTTATTGCTATTATTCAATAATATATTCAAGTCTGGTTATTTCCCGTCATCGTGGTCACTTGGTAATGTAGTTCCCGTTTTTAAAAAAAGGTGACGTTAATAACACAGATAACTATAGGGGTATTACCTTATTAAGTTGTGCGGGTAAACTTTTTACTGCTATTATAAATGAAAGACTTGTATCGTTCGAAATGAAATATAATAATGTAACAGACGCCCAGTTTGGATTTAGGAAAAACTCTTCTACTGTAGACGCCATTTTTGCTTTACAGTCTTTAGTTAATCGTACGTTAAAAAAGAAAAAACGTCTCTATTGTTGTTTTATAGATTATACAAAAGCATTTGATTTTATCAACAGACAGAATCTATGGTATAAAATGATAAAGGAAGGTGTAGAAGGAAAACTTCTTAAAGTTATAAGATCATTATATAAAAATGTGAAATGTTGTGTTAAATATAATGGTATTCTATCAGATTTTTTTGAGATAGATAACGGATTATTTCAGGGGGAAATATTATCACCCCTTTTGTTTGCTATGTATGTTAATGATTGTGAAATGCAATTTATAGTAGATAATTGCCCATCTATTGAAATACAAGATATAAACATGTTTTTACTTATGTATGCTGACGATATGGTGATTATATCTGTTAAACTCTCTTGCCAAGTACACAAAAAAATGGGATTTGACGGTAAATACTGGGAAAACTAAAATTGTCGTGTTTAGAAATGGAGGGATACTAAGAGGGAATGAAATATGGACATACGAAGGAAATAGATTGGATGTTGTCGACCAATTTAATTACCTGGGTGTGATATTAAATTTTAACGGGAAATTCAAACAAACTCAGAAGCAAGTTGCTGACCAGGGGAGAAAAGCATTGTTTGCACTTTTAAATGTTTGTAGGAAAAATTATTTTAATATTGAAACAAAATTAGCAGTATTTGATACTTATGTAAATAGTGTTTTAAATTATGGAGCAGAAGTTTGGGGCTTCCATACCGCTCCGGATATTGAAAAACTGCATGTGAGATTCTGCAAGCAAATACTAGGATTACATAATAAAACTAGTAATGTTATGGTGTATTATGAACTGGGAAGATATCCCTTACAAATTATTAGAAAATTTCGAATATTCAAATATTGGATAAAACTGAGAAATGTAGAAAATTGTATACTTAGGTCATGCTACATAATAATGTATGACGATATGCTTTGTAATAATGACATATGGTTAATGAGTGTAAAACAAGAATTATACAGAATTGGTCTTGGAAATGTGTGGGAATCTTCCAGTGTAAGTAATAACACTTTTTATATTATAAAAGAACGTCTTTGTGACATATTTAGACAAGAATGTTTTGAAAAAATTAAATCTTCTCCGAAAGGAGCATTGTACCAATATGTGTGTAACTTTGGTCTCCAGTATTACTTATCAAAATCTGTAAATATAATTTATTTAAAGCAAATATGTAAAATTCGATTGTCTGCACATAAGCTAAATATCGAGTGTGGCAGATATAACAGAATCGAAAGACAAAACAGATTATGTACATTATGTGACTTGAATGATGTCGAAGATGAGTTCCATTTCATTTTGAAATGCCCCTGTTATATTGACATAAGGATAAAATTGATTAAGAAATATTATGCAAGACATCCAAGCATGTATAAATTAATTCAACTTCTTACGTGTGAGAATTTGTCGGAAATAAGAAATCTTGGCAAGTATTTGTTACAAGCAAACAAAAGGAGATCTGAGCTGATTACTGCGACTTAGTGTTTACTCTCCACTGTATGTGATGGTGTGTGTGGCGGTGTGTGTGTGTGTGTGGCGGTGGCGGTGTGTGCGAGTGTGTGCGTACGCGTGTATAACTGTTGTTGTCTTTGTATTATGTTGTTCTGTATATATGTTATAACTGATAAGTCAGCTGACTTAAAGTAATAAAGAACTTGGTATAGACTCGGTATTGATGATGAAAACACTTTGTAATTGACAGGTTATTTGAGAGTAACGAGGGTCTAAAGAAATTGTTCTACAAGTTAATGAAATCTGACAATCCGGAGGACAAGATGGAATTTGACCAGGACAAGCTGACACGCCACGCTACTATCGTGATGCAAGGACTGGGTGCTGCAGTGGAAAGTTTGGAGGATTCAGTCTTTCTCACAAACGTACTGATCGCCATGGGAGAACGTCACGCCACCTACAACGTGAAGACCGACATGGTTCCGGTAAGTACTCGGAACACATAACCATAACTTCTATCATTCAAATCAGCGTTTTGTTTTCTTTTATTAGTATCCGTCCTCATATGACCTTGGCAGTTGATATCCCCTAGACAACCGTCCCCATATGACCTTGGCAGTTGATATCCCCTAGACACCCGTCCTCATATGACCTTGGCAGTTGATATCCCCTAGACAACCGTCCTCATATGACCTTGGCAGTTGATATCCCCTAGACACCCGTCCTCATATGACCTTGGCAGTTGATATCCCCTAGACAACCGTCCTCATATGACCTTGGCAGTTGATATCCCCTAGACAACCGTCCTCATATGACCTTGACAGTTGATATCCCCTAGACACCCGTCATTATACGTATGACCATGGAAAGTATAACTCATATTTGATATGGTCACGACTAGAAAACATTAAAACATTAAGAATGATTTGAATTTGTAAAAGCAATACGTATCATTACCTTGGATCTGTACAACCTACACAGTAGGCTTATGGCGAAACTGAACATGGAAAAAATCTCAGTTTTATAAATGAAGTACAACAATTAATGCTAATCCGCATTTACTTGTGTAGTACTCGTTACGGTGGATGTTTCCGTACTCATGGGCCTGCAGCAAAGGACAAAAATTACTTTCAAATTATTCTAAGCTGCGGTGTTCCTCCAGGGAATGTTCATCCCAAATAAAGGCCAGTCTATTATCCATGTAGAAATAGCAAATTACAAATCTCCAGATTGGTAGTTCTTGGTTCCCTGATGATATCATTGTAGTTTAGATATATCAACAAGCTCCCTGGGGGATCACTGTATATACATGGGTATTGTAACTTCTCTATGAGAATCATCATATAACGGCGTGTTATGTGTAGGTTCACCGAGGGATTATTTATATAAGATAATGATCATCTTATATAAATAATCCCTCGATGAATCTACAAATGTATGTATAAAACACCAATAGGTAGAGTAATCTTTGCCTGTTGTGTAGGTACCCTGAGAGAATCGTTGTACATTGACATGTAAGGTGTAGGTTACCTTGGGGAATCACTGATGGTCGTACGTAAAGGTGTTACGTGTTGGTTACCTGAGGGAATCACTGATGACTGTACATAAAGGTGTTACGTGTTGGTTACCTGAGGGAATCACTGATGACTGTACATAAAGGTGTTACGTGAAGGTTACCTAGGGGAATCACTGATGACTGTACATAAAGGTGTTACGTGAAGGTTACCTAGGGGAATCACCGATGGTCGTACATAAAGGTGTTACGTGAAGGTTACCTAGGGGAATCACCGATGGTCGTACATAAAGGTGTTACGTGTAGGTTACCTGAGGGAATCACTGATGACTGTACATAAAGGTGTTACGTGTTGGTTACCTGAGGGAATCACTGATGACTGTACATAAAGGTGTTACGTGAAGGTTACCTGAGGGAATCACTGATGGTCGTACGTAAAGGTGTTACGTGTTGGTTACCTGAGGGAATCACTGATGACTGTACATAAAGGTGTTATATGTAGGTTACCTGGGGGAATCACTGATGACTGTACATAAAGGTGTTATATGTAGGTTACCTGGGGGAATCACTGATGACTGTACATAAAGGTGTTACGTGTTGGTTACCTGAGGGAATCACTGATGACTGTACATAAAGGTGTTATATGTAGGTTACCTGGGGGAATCACTGATGACTGTACATAAAGGTGTTACGTGTAGGTTACCTGAGTGAATCACTGATGACTGTACATAAAGGTGTTACGTGTAGGTTACCTGAGGGAATCACTGATGACTACATAAAGGTGTTACGTGTAGGTTACCTGAGGGAATCACTGATGACTGTACATAAAGGTGTTACGTGTAGGTTACCTGAGTGAATCACTGATGACCGTACATAAAGGTGTTACGTGTAGGTTACCTGAGTGAATCACTGATGACTGTACATAAAGGTGTTGAGTGTATATTATCTGTGAGATCACTGTACATAGACGTGTTCTGCATGTAGAGGTTGTTGGTGTAGATTCCCTAAAGGGAACACTTTGACATAGAGGTGTCCGACGGAACAATTGTTTATAGGGATGTAAGGTGCGGGTTCTATGTTTGAGGTCGATTTCCTGAAGGAATCGGTGCCCATTCAGGTCAAGTTACCTCGAGGGAACCATTGTATAACATATAGAGTTGTTAGGTGCGGGTTCCATGTTTGATGTAGATTCCTCAAGGGAAGCAGTATTCATACAGGTGTCTTTCCTCGTAGTGAATCATTGAATAATAATTATTTGACCAGTGTTTTTACGCAGACTGCGGCTTTCTGATTGGTTGAGATTTTTCTTCATTCCTCTATGACAAAAAATCCGAAAATGGCACGAAATATATGACGTCACAATACGGCCATTGACATTGCGTATTGATTTGTGAAAAAGAAAAAGAAAATAAGATCAGTTCAATTGTACATAAAACATGTTTTAATTTTGAAAATCATTTTCAAAAATTAATTATAAGCGTTGATATCAATTATTTTTTAATTTCATAGGGGTATGAAAATAATTTGTTTTGAAACTATTGTAAGAATCCGCTACGCGGAGTTTGCAAACAATGTTTTTTTCATACCCCAATGAAACTAAAAAATATGACATCATACGAAGGAGAAACTAATATTTCTTTCACGTTAATACGCGAAAAAAACCGCGCTATATCGCGTAATAGCGTGTAACAATATTGTGTTCTCCTTCGAAAATGATCCCAGCCGGCTTTCGTACTAAGATAACAAAAAACATCAGATCAATTTGATTTCAAATCGGTGTGTGGTAAAACAAAGAGCAAAAGCTTCTAAAGAAAACTTCATCTAATCCTATTTACTGGAAAGCGTACGATTCCAGTCAGAGTTATTCCTCTTTGAACACTGTATTGTAATTTATATAGCTCTTGGAAACTTTTTCTTTTGTATTACAGCACCTCTGGCCGGCCATTCGGGACTCTTTTAGGGAGTTGATGGGAGAAGACTTTTCACCTGCTGTTGAAAGTGCATGGCTACATGTGTTTGAATACATAGGCAGTAAATTCAAAATGGGGATAATATCAGGCAAAAAGTAAGAGTCGATCAATTGGCCATCAATCGCTATTGTTACGACGCTTTCTTACGTAATCAAATATTTGAAGAACAAATATTACTTATTCAAAGGGGAAGTAACCTCGGACAGAAATGTTGCTGTTGTTAAGATAACTGGTTATATTTGTGTAAGGCCCTGATAGAGAGAGAATACCAGCTTTATCAGAACCACTGCTGCAACTCATTGCCGAGACCACGTGTGCTGTTGGAGAAGCGTTGTTACGATTATTTGTGTTATATATATATATATATATATATCTAAATGAAAGTGAAGTTATTCATTTGAAAGTGTTTTATTGTGTGTGTGCCACACCCTTGATTTCAGATCGTATATATTATACATTATAAATAAAACCAAGACTTAATAATTAATCTACTTGGATTTTAACTATACTTTCCCTGACAAAGACTGGTGACACGAAATATATCATTATTGACTTGTTATTGCAGACTGTATATATAATGAAGTATATGTCAATACAACCACGGATATCTAAGCATACACCAGTACAATGCAATGTCTGTTCTAAACTCTAAATAGCATGATAAGTACTAAATGCAAAACTAAATATTTGATCCTTTCAAGTTAAATGGAACTGTCGGAAATTGTAAAAAAATAAAATAAAATAAAAAATAAACAAAAACAAAAACAAAACAACTGTTGTTTGATATCTTATTAAACACTTAAACATCGCACAACCCTTGTACACATGTTCGGGTTTCTTGTTCGCAGGCTCGTAGAATCCCGCCATCCGTCTCTTCAGAAACCCTCTTCATCAAATCCTATAAGTTTAACTATATCCTCAGAGTGTATCGATACACTTTGAATTACCTCACTATTGACGACATTGGACTAGAATTACCTCACACAGCTGGGTTACTAATTAATGACAACATTGGACCAGAATTCCTTACACAGCTGGGTTAACAATTAATGACAACATTGGACCAGAATTACCTCACACAGCTGGGTAACCAATTAATGACGACATTGGACCAGAATTACCTCACACAGCTGGGTTACCAATTAATGACGACATTGGACCAGAATTACCTCACACAGCTGAGTAACCAATTAATGACGACATTGGACCAGAATTACCTCACACAGCTGGGTAACCAATTAATGACTACATTGGACCAGAATTACCTCACACAGCTGGGTAACCAATTAATGACTACATTGGACCAGAATTACCTCACACAGCTGGGTAACCAATAAATGACGACATTAAACCAGAATTACCTCACACAGCTGGGTAACCAATTAATGACTACATTGGACCAGAATTACCTCACACAGTTAGGTAACCAATTAATCACTACATTGGACCAGAATTACCTCACAAAGCTAGGTAACCAATTAATGACTACATTGGACCAGAATTACCTCACACAGCTGGGTAACCAATTAATGACTACATTGGACCAGAATTACCTCACACAGCTGGGTTACTAATTAATGACTACATTGGACCAGAATTACCTCACACAGCCGAGTTACTAATTAATGACTACATTGGACCAGAATTACCTCACACAGCTGGGTTAACAATTAATGACTACATTGGACCAGAATTACCTCACACAGCTGTGTAACCAAGTAATGACTACATTGGACCAGAATTACCTCACACAGCCGAGTTACTAATTAATGACTACATTGGACCAGAATTACCTCACACAGCTGAGTAACCAATTAATGACTACATTGGACCAGAATTACCTCACACAGCCGAGTTAAAAATTAATGACTACATTGGACCAGAATTACCTCACACAACTGGGTTACCAATTAATGACTACATTGGACCAGAATTACCTCACACAGCTAGGTAACCAATTAATGACTACATTGGACCAGAATTACCTCACACAGCTGAGTAACCAATTAATCACTACATTGGACCAGAATTACCTCACAAAGCTAGGTAACCAATTAATGACTACATTGGACCAGAATTACCTCACACAGCTGGGTAACCAATTAATGACTACATTGGACCAGAATTACCTCACAAAGCTAGGTAACCAATTAATGACTACATTGGACCAGAATTACCTCACAAAGCTAGGTAACCAATTAATGACTACATTGGACCAGAATTACCTCACACAGCTGGGTTACCAATTAATTACTACATTGGACCAGAATTACCTCACAAAGCTAGGTAACCAATTAATGACTACATTGGACCAGAATTACCTCACACAGCTGGGTTACCAATTAATTACTACATTGGACCAGAATTACCTCACAAAGCTAGGTAACCAATTAATGACTACATTGGACCAGAATTACCTCACACAGCTGGGTTACCAATTAATGACTACATTGGACCAGAATTACCTCACAAAGCTAGGTAACCAATTAATGACTACATTGGACCAGAATTACCTCACACAGCTGGGTTACCAATTAATTACTACATTGGACCAGAATTACCTCACAAAGCTAGGTAACCAATTAATGACTACATTGGACCAGAATTACCTCACACAGCTGGGTTACCAATTAATTACTACATTGGACCAGAATTACCTCACAAAGCTAGGTAACCAATTAATGACTACATTGGACCAGAATTACCTCACACAGCTGGGTTACCAATTAATGACTACATTGGACCAGAATTACCTCACACAGCTGGGTTACCAATTAATGACTACATTGGACCAGAATTACCTCACACAGCTGGGTTACCAATTAATGACGACATTGGACCAGAATTACCTCACACAGCTGGGTTACCAATTAATGACTACATTGGACCAGAATTACCTCACACAGCTGGGTAACCAATTAATGACTACATTGGACCAGAATGTTGAGTACTAGCTTTAGCCCCATCGTTTATCCAATTTAATCATAAATTAAAACAAACATTAAAGGTAGCATAAAGATTAAAAAGACATGTTCAAATGACTCCATTGTTTATTTGTAATATCAGTGTAAACTAAGATAGGTGGAGCCAGTTTGATCAGTTAGACTATATTATTCGTATTTGTGTAAAACAGGTATTCTGGACAAAAGTAAGCATTCTAAATAATTCATAAAACAAAAATAACAGTTTTTGCCATAAAATCTAAAAATCCTAAAAATTGTAACTCAATTTAGAAACGCTTGTATATAATAGACGGGTTACAAAAACCAAATTGAAACACTACTTTTATGCTAATGAAGCTAACAGTAAACACCTACAGTATAAACACTATAATCCAGACGAGGAAATAAAAACAGAAAATTATCATTAAGGGACCGCTGTAATGTAACTTTTACCAACACAAATGAAAGTAAGACACTGTTTCTATAGGAAGGGGGGGGGGGGGGGGGGGGGGGGGGGGGGGGGGGGGGGGGGGGGACAACACTGAACTCGCGAGGAGTCAATATACCATCAATAAGCAACCCACAAAATAGAAAATAGTCCTAATGTCTTACCGGTTACTCTTTTTCTAGGAATCAAGGAGATATATGAGACTCTAAGATGAATTAAGCTGACATACATGAATCAATGAAGGATATCACAGAAAAAATATGTATATATCATCTTTATATCAAAACCGTTCCGAACGTTTTAACATTACTTGTAATCAATTTCTGAGTTGATATCAGTCACGATAGCTACCGCACACACTTCATTACGATCGCCTATCCTACGTACAATTGCCTGCACAATACAATCACACAATACAATCGCACAATTATTCTATCGCGCGCACATCGTGTATTGAATTCAAAAGTTAAAAAAGAAACGCTTTTCAAACTGCGACAAAGTGTCTTAAGGGGCATCTAAACAGCAAATCCAGTCAAAACATTGATATTTTACAGGCCTATAAATCCCTATTATGGTGCAATGTCACAGAAGTAACATAATGGACTTGTAGTATGTATCAGGGCAAAACCTGGGTCTTGCTGTTGACATGTAATTTGTTAAGCTGTTTGTAAATTTCAACAAAACGTAAGAAAAATGCATGTTTCAGGGGGACATAATTAACTCATTTGTATCCCATATATTACACAAACTTGCCATGTCGTTTTGCTCACAAGTGTCTAAAGCACAAAATAGGAGCATTGGTTTGACCAGCTTTGACGTTATTATATGTAAAAACGCTGTTTTTATTTTGACCTTGAATTGCAAATGGCGGTCGTGAATGATATCACACAAATATGGCATATAAGGAGGTATTTAAAACATCAAAAATGCTCTTATTAGACAATATAAAGTATTCTTGAAGTGGCAAGAAGACTGCTTTTATGAAAAAATGTTCAACCGTTGAGTTTGGGGTAAAATATGCCTATTTCTGAAAAAGGCTGCAAACTCTCCATTTTAACAAACTGACATTCAAATGTTCATGTTACTATGATGAGATGTCTTAAAAGTACGATATAGGAGTTTTGTTATTAACTGAAATGCCTCCTTTAAGCCATATTTGTGTAATATTATTCTCAGCCGCCATTTGCATTTCAAGGTCAAAACAAAATAAGTGTTTATACGTACATACAGTAAAATCCGGTCAAACAAATGCTCCTACCCTGTGCTATAGACACTTCCATGCCAAATCTTACCACAAAGTTACTCTACAGAAGAAACTGGTAGCATCTATAGCATATTATTGGTGATTGTAAGAAGCTACATGTCCAAACAAACATTTTGCTATATTACATGACATTTTTGGTGCAAATCTTAAGGTATCTATTCGTGTTTGAAATTCAACACTATTCTGCTATATAGATGACCCTTAAACGGATTTTACAGCGTCATGTCTCAAAATATATCTCTGAAACCCTGTTATTCATAATTTTCATATTCACCGAGTTGAGTTTAAAACAATATTAAAACTATAAATGAATTTTCAATTTATGATTGAGTTTGTCTTTAGATTATTGTAATTCTCACCTCCTATCGATCATTTTTTTCTATCTTTCTATCCAATCTAATGACGGGGACTGTTAATTTGATATCACTAAAATATTGAGGGAAATGTCATATAATAAAATAGTTATCGATCCGTTCTCCGATGAATATGACGATTAATTAACTCTCGAAGGTAATGTTTTCCTCGGCCTGCAGCCTCAGGAAATATCACTTTCTCAAGTTGATAAATTGTCGTATTTACCTAAAACAGGTCGATCATTGTAAAAATATTATACAAGAACAACAGATCACATCAAAAATTAAAACATTAACATATTTTATGAGCACAATAAATGTTCTTCATGACATCACATGGTTGGCTAATTAGTTTGACATATTGGTATCGCAATAAACATTGGAAGTTTAAGTTTGGATTTAAAAGTTACTGTGAAATCCAATCCAGTCAACCTTTTGATAGTTCTATCTCCGAAATGGAGAAATCCTGCAGTTTATGTAAATATGTTGCCAACGGAGCTCAAATCAGAGCTTGTGTCGATAAAATAATCTCAGGTAACCGTATTAAGACACGATTCTGGGCGTGAAGGTGATGACCTCGCCTCATTCTGTCTGTGTCCATTATCAGCCCAGAAGTACAGTGTGTGTATCAGATGTGGCTATGTCCGAGAGACAATAGAAACAAAATATCAAATACATTTGTGAGGTACATTTGCTATGGAGAAATAGTATTCATTCCATAACTACGCTTGTTTAACCAATGATATGGCACGTGATAAAATTCGAAGCAGTGCGTTTTTGTTTTTGTTTACACACCGCGGGGAAATAGACGACGCACGGAAGCGGGATAATGCATTGGTCATAGCGGACCAAAACTGACACCTAACCACTCCGTGATTCTCCATATACACTGGACCCGATAGCCATGTATTAATTGATCAAAACAATGATCAAATGCACGACAAAATGGTTAAATTACTGTCCCTAATCGTAGCCATTTAAATGGAACGGTCGCGGCATCTAACGTAGGCCCAAACCTAGAGCTTCCCTTTCCCTGGTACAGTACATAGTAGTACTGTAGCTAGACTGGTGTCATTCGGTACGGGTATTGTACCAACAGTAAAAACAACAACTAAACACTTAATTATCATTCCATTTAACTTTATCATGAATATATATCCAAAACACAAAAATGTAAAAGTTCGTTTTGTAATATTTGTCTCGTGTTCGTAAAAAGATTAAACACATTGCCAAATGTGAAATACACATATTGCTCAGCACACCAGCTCGGTTTCCGAAATGTTTGTTGCAATGCATGGTGTCTTGAATGAATAAATCTCAGAATGAACATTTAACATCACAATAACCAGTAAAGGCATACCTACGATATCCAGGAAAGGACCGATAATTGAATCTGACAATGCTATTCAACATCTAAATTAGATAATAAGCTTTCCTTCATTACGAACTATGCTTTGTCACGTAGTAATTCGGTTCACAGACTTTAGTTGGTACGTTGGGAGAATTTGAACTCGACCAGCTTACATTTGTAAGGAAGGAAGTTATGGGAGAAACAATTATCCCGACTCGTGATGATTGCTTATATTCTTTATCCAACTGGAGTCCATAAATTTTCTAATTTTGAAAAGACACTCGCGAAAGCTTGTGTCTTTTCAAAATTAGAAAATTAACTCGCGTATGATAAAAATGATGAACAACCTACACTCGTAAGGGAACCTC